>NW_027552419.1:0-97224 GCF_045843805.1 Urocitellus parryii | reverse complement strand
CATGCCAGTATCATCAAGATTGGGTGAAAAACTGTTTGCTGTGATTTCAGGAAACTCGTAGTTTTTTGGAAGCTTGGCAAACCCTTTCAATGTAAGTGATTCTCGTCGGTCTCTGTTTGGGGCTATTTCAATAGGACACAAAACATAGCGATAGAACTTGGTACTACATTATTGTGCCAAGTTTCAAAGAGCTAGCACAAACCCTGTTTGATTTAGAGTTCCAACTACATGTATCCATATAGGAGAAAACACAGTGAAACCTAAACATGAAAACAGTTGCTGGAAAGGAACAGTTTAACCTAGAAGAACGAAATTTGGTGAGCCAAGTGGGATTCGTGTACTTATCATTACCTGCCAGTATCATCAAGATTGGGTGAAAAAATGTTTGCTGATATTTCAGGAAACTCGTAGTTTTTTGGAAGCTTGGCAACCCCTTTCAAAGACAGTGATTCTCGTCAGTCTCTGCTTGGGGCAACTTCAATAGGACACAAACCATAGCGATAGAACTTGGAACGACATTTTTGTGCCAAGTTTCAAAGAGCTAGCACAAACCGTGTTTGATTTAGAGTTCCAACTACATGTATCCATATAGGAGAAAACAGAGTGAAACCTAAACATGAAAACGGTTACTGCAAAGGAACGGTTTACCCTAGAAGATAGAAATTTGTTGAGCCAAGTGCCATTTGTGTACTGTTCAATACCTGCCAGTATCATCAAGATTGGGTGAAAAAATGTTTGCTGAGATTTCAGGAAACTCGTAGTTTTTTGGAAGCTTGGCAACCCCTTTCAATGAAAGTGATTCTCGTCAGTCTCTGCTTGTGGCTTCTTCAATAGGACACAAACCATAGCGATAGAACTTGGAACTACATTATTGTGCCAAGTTTCAAAGAGTTAGCAAAAACCGTGTTTGATATACAGTTCCAACTACATGTATCCATATAGGAGAAAAAAGAGTGAAACCTAAACATGAAAACGGTTACTGCAAAGAAACGGTTTAACATAGAAGAATGAAATTTGGTGAGCCAAGTGGGATTGGTGTACTGATCATTAGCTGCAAGTATCATCAAGATTGGGTGAAAAAAGGTTTGCTGAGATTTCAGGAAACTCAGTTTTTTGGAAGCTTGGCAACCCCTTTCAATGAAAGTGATTCTCGTCAGTCGCTGTTTGGGGCTACTTCAATAGGACACAAACCATAGCGATAGAACTTGGAACTACATTATTGTGCCAAGTTTCAAAGAGCTAGCACAAACCGTGTGTGATTTAGAGTTCCAACTACATGTATCCATATAGGATAAAACAGAGTGAAACCTAAACATGAAAACGGTTACTGCAAAGGAACGGTTTACCCTAGAAGAACGAAATTGGGTGAGCCAAGTGGGATTGGTGTACTGATCACTACCTGCAAGTATCATCAAGATTGGGTGAAAAAATGTTTGCTGAGACTTCAGGAAACTCGTAGTTTTTTGGAAGCTTTGCAACCCCTTTCAATGAAAGTGATTCTCGTCAGTCTCTGCTTGGGGCTACTTCCATAGGACACAAACCATAGCGATAGAACTTGGAACAACATTATTGTGACAAGGTTCCAAGAGCTAGCACAAACCGTGTTTGATTTAGAGTTCCAACTACATGTATCCATATAGGAGAAAACAGAGTGAAACCTAAACATGAAAACGGTTACTGCAAAGGAACGGTTTAACCTAGAAGAACGAAATTTGGTGAGCCAAGTGGGATTGGTGTACTTATCATTACTTGCCAGTATCATAAAGATTAGGTGAAAAAATGTTTGCTCAAGTTTCAGGAAATTGTAGTTTTTTGGAAACTTGGCAACCCCTTTCAATGAAATTGATTCTCGTCACTCTCTGCTTGGGGCTACTTCCATAGGACACAAACCATAGCGATAGAACTTGGAACTACATTATTGTGCCAAGTTTCAAAGAGCTAGCAAAAACCGTGTTTGATTTAGAATTCCAACTACATGTATCCATATAGGAGAAAACAGAGTGAAACCTAAACACGAAAACGGTTACTGCAAAGGAACGGTTTACCCTAGAAGAACGAAATTTGGTGTTCCAAGTGGGATTGGTGTACTGATCATTACCTGCCAGTATCATCAAGATTGGGTGAAAAAATGTTTGCTCAAGTTTCAGGAAATCGTAGTTTTTTGGAAACTTGGCAACCCCTTTCAATGAAAGTGATTCTCGTCACTCTCTGCTTGGGGCTACTTCCATAGGACACAAACCATAGCGATAGAACTTGGAACAACATTATTGTGCCAAGGTTCCAAGAGCTAGCACAAACCGTGTTTGATTTAGAGTTCCAACTACATGTATCAATATAGGAGAAAACAGAGTGAAACCTAAACATGAAAACGGTTACTGCAAATGAACGGTTTAACCTAGAAGAACGAAATTTGGTGTTCCAAGTGCGATTGGTTACTGATCATTACCTGCAAGTATCATCAAGGTTGGGTGAAAAAATGTTTCCTCAAGTTTCTGGAAATCGTAGTTTTTTGGAAGCTTGGCAACCCCTTTCAATGAAAGAGATTCTCATCAGTCTCTGCTTGGGGCTACTTCAATAGGACACAAACCATAGCGATAGAACTTGGAACTACATTATTGTGCCAAGTTTCAAAGAGCTAGCCCAAACCGTGTGTGATTTAGAGTTCCAACTACATATATCCATATAGGAGAAAACAGAGTGAAAACTAAACATGAAAACGGTTACTGCAAAGGAACGGTTTAACCTAGAAGAACTAACTTTGGTGAGCCAAGTTGGATTGGTGTACTGATCATTACCTGCCAGTATCATCAAGATTGGGTGAAAAACTGTTTGCTGAGATTTCAGGAAACTCGTAGATTTTGGAAGCTTTGCAATCCCTTTCAATGAAAGTGATTCTCGTCAGTCTCGGCTCTAGGCTAAATCCATAGGACACAAACCATAGCGACAGAACTTGGAACTACATTATTGTGCCAAGTTTCAAAGAGCTAGCACCAACTGTGTTTGATTTAGAGTTCCAACTACATGTATCCATATAGGAGAAAACAGAGTGAAACCTAAACATGAAAACGGTTACTGCAAAGGAACGGTTTACCCTAGAAGAACGAAATTTGGTGAGCCAAGTGGGATTGGTGTACTGATCATTACCTGCAAGTATCATGAAGATTGGGTGAAAAAATGTTTGCTGAGACTTCAGGAAACTCGTATTTTTTTGGAAGCTTTGCAATCCCTTTCAATGAAAGTGATTCTCGTCAGTGTCGGCTTGAGGCTACTTCCATATGACACAAAGCATAGCGACAGAACTTGGAACTACATTATTGTGCCAAGTTTCAAAGAGCTAGCACAAACCGTGTTTGATTTAGAGTTCCAACTACATGTATCCATATAGGAGAAAACAGAGTGAAACCTAAACATGAAAACGGTTACTGCAAAGGAACGGTTTACCCTAGAAGAACGAAATTTGGTGAGCCAAGAGGGATTGGTGTACTGATCATTAACTGCAAGTATCATCAAGATTGGGTGAAAAAATGTTTGCTGAGACTTCAGGAAACTCGTAGTTTTTTGGAAGCTAGTCAACCCCTTTCATTGAAAGTGATTCTCGTCAGTCTCTGCTTGGGCTACTTCCATATTACCCAAACCATAGCGATAGAACTTGGAACTTCATTATTGTGCCAAGTTTCAAGGAGCTAGCACAAACCGTGTTTGATTTAGAGATCAAATACATGTATCCATATAGGAGAAAACAGTGTGAAACCTAAACATGAAAACGTTTACCGCAAAGGAACGGTTTAACCTAGAAGAACGAAATTTGGTGAGCCAAGTGGGATTGGTGTACTGATCATTACTTGCCAGTATCATAAAGATTAGGTGAAAAAATGTTTGCTCAAGTTTCTGGAAATCGTAGTTTTTTGGAAGCTTGGCAAACCCTTTCAATGAAAGTGATTCTCATCAATTTCTGCTAGGGGCTACTTCAATAGGACACAAACCATATCGATAGAACTTGGAACTACATTATTTTGCCAAGTTTCAAAGAGCTGGCACAAACCGTGTTTGATTTAGAGTTCCAACTACATGTATCCATATAGGAGAAAATAGAGTGAAACCTAAACATGAAAACGGTTACTGAAATGAACGGTTTACCTAGAAGAACGAAATTTGGTGAGCCAAGGGGGATTGGTGTACTGATCATGACCTGCAAGTATCATTAAGAATGGGTGAAAAAATGTTTGCTCAAGTTTCAGGAAATCGTAGTTTTTGGAAGCTTGGCAACCACTTTCAATGAAAGTGATTCTTGTAATTTTCTTCTTCGGACTAATTCAATAGGTCACAAACCATAGCGATACAACTTGGAACTACATTATTGTGCCAAGTTTCAAAGAGCTAGCAACAACCGTGTTTGATTTAGAGTTCCAACTACATGTATCCATATAGGAGAATACAGAGTGAAACCTAAACATTAAAACGGTTACTACAAAGGAACGGTTTACCTAGAAGAACGAAATTTGGTGTTCCAAGTGGGATTGGTGTACTGATCATTACCTGCCAGTATCATCAAGATTGGGTGAAAAAATGTTTGCTCAAGTTTCAGGAAATCGTAGTTTTTTGGAAACTTGGCAACCCCTTTCAATGAAAGTGATTCTCGTCACTCTCTGCTTGGGGCTACTTCCATAGGACACAAACCATAGCGATAGAACTTGGAACTACATTATTGTGCCAAGTTTCAAATAGCTAGCACAAACCGTGTTTGATTTAGAGTTCCAACTACATGTATCCATATAGGAGAAAACAGAGTGAAACCTAAACATGGAAACGGTTACTGCAAAGTATCGGTTTACCCTAGAAGAACGAAATTTGGTGAGCCAAGTGGGATTGGTGTACTGACCATTACCTGCAAGTATCATCAAGATTGGGTGAAAAAATGTTTGCTCAAGTTTCTGGAAATCGTAGTTTTTTTGGAAGCTTGGCAACCCCTTTCAATGAAAGAGATTCTCATCAGTCTCTCCTTGGGGCTACTTCAATAGGACACAAACCATAGCGATAGAACTTGGAACTACATTATTGTGCCAAGTTTCAAATAGCTAGCACAAACCGTGATTGATTTAGAGTTCCAACTACATGTATCCATATAGGAGAAAATAGAGTGAAACCTAAACATGAAAACGGTTACTGAAAGGAACGGTTTACCCTAGAAGAACGAAATTTGGTGAGCCAAGGGGGATTGGTGTACTAATCATGACCTGCAAGTATCATTAAGAATGGGTGAAAAAATGTTTGCTCAAGTTTCAGGAAATCGTAGTTTTTTGGAAGCTTGGCAACCACTTTCAATGAAAGTGATTCTTGTAATTTTCTTCTTCGGGCTAATTCAATACGACACAAACCATAGCGATAGAACTTGGAACTACATTATTGTGCCAAGGTTCCAAGAGCTAGCACAAACCGTGTTTGATTTAGAGTTCCAACTACTTGTATCCATATAGGAGAAAACAGAGTGAAACCTAAACATGAAAACGGTTACTGCAAAGGAACGGTTTAACCTAGAAGAACGAAATTTGGTGAGCCAAGTTGGATTGGTGTACTGATCATTACCTGCAAGTATCATCAAGATTGGGTGAAAAACTGTTTGCTGAGATTTCAGGAAACTCGTAGTTTTTTGGAAGCTTTGCAATCCCTTTCAATGAAAGTGATTCTCGTCAGTCTCGGCTTGAGGCTACTTCCATAGGACACAAACCATAGCGACAGAACTTGGAACTACATTATTGTGCCAAGTTTCAAAGAGCTAGCACAAACCGTGTTTGATTTAGAGTTCCAACTACATGTATCCATATAGGAGAAAACAGAGTGAAACCTAAACATGAAAACGGTTACTGCAAAGGAACGGTTTACCCTAGAAGAACGAAATTTGGTGAGCCAAGTGGGATTGGTGTACTGATCATTACCTGCAAGTGTCATCAAGATTGGGTAAAAAAATGTTTGCTGAGACTTCAGGAAACTCGTAGTTTTTTGGAAGCTTTGCAATCCCTTTCAATGAAAGTGATTCTCGTCAGTGTCGGCTTGAGGCTACTTCCATAGGACACAAACCATAGCGACAGAACTTGGAACTACATTATTGTGCCAAGTTTCAAAGAGCTAGCACAAACCGTGTTTGATTTAGAGTTCCAACTACATGTATCCATATAGGAGAAAACAGAGTGAAACCTAAACATGAAAACGGTTACTGCAAAGGAACGGTTTACCCAGGAAGAACGAAATTTGGTGAGCCAAGTGGGATTTGTGTACTGATCATTACTTGCCAGTATCATCAAGATTGGGTGAAAAAATGTTTGCTCAAGTTTCAGGAAATCGTAGTTTTTTGGAAGCTTGGCAACCCCTTTCAATGAAAAGTGATTCTCATCAGTCTGTGCTTGGGGCTACTTCAATAGGACACAAACCATAGCGATAGAACTTGGAACTGCATTATTGTGCCAAGTTTCAAAGAGCTAGCACAAACCGTGTGTGATTTAGAGTTCCAACTACATATATCCATATAGGAGAAAACAGAGTGAAACCTAAACATGAAAACGGTTACTGCAAAGGAACGGTTTACCCTAGAAGAACGAAATTTGGTGAGCCAAGTGGGATTGGTGTACTGATCTTTACCTGCCAGTATCATCAATATTGGGTGAAAAAATGTTTGCTGAAATTTCCAGAAACTCGTAGTTTTTTGGAAGCTTGGCAACCCCTTTCAATGAAAGAGATTCTCGTCAGTCTCTGCTTGGGGCTACTTCAATAGGACACAAACCATTGCGATAGAACTTGGAACTACATTATTGTGCCAACTTTCAAAGAGCTAACACCAACCGTGTTTGATTTAGAGTTCCAACTACATGTATCCATATAGGAGAAAACAGAGTGAAACCTAAACATGAAAACGGTTATTGCAAAGGAACGGTTTAACCTAGAAGAACTAACTTTGGTGAGCCAAGTGGGATTGGTGTACTGATCATTACCTGCCAGTATCATCAAGATTGGGTGAAAAACTGTTTGCTGAGATTTCAGGAAACTCGGAATTTTTTGGAAGCTTTGCAATCCCTTTCAATGAAAGTGATTCTCGTCAGTCTCGGCTTGAGGCTACTTCCATAGGACACAAACCATAGCGACAGAACTTGGAACTACATTATTGTGCCAAGTTTCAAAGAGCTAGCACAAACCGTGTTTGATTTAGAGTTCCAACTACATGTATCCATATAGGAGAAAACAGAGTGAAACCTAAACATGAAAACGGTTACTGCAAAGGAACGGTTTACCCTAGAAGAACGAAATTTGGTGAGCCAAGTCGGATTGGTGTACTGATCATTACCTGCAAGTATCATCAAGATTGGGTGAAAAAATGTTTGCTGAGACTTCAGGAAACTCGTAGTTTTTTGGAAGATTTGCAATCCCTTTCAATGAAAGTGATTCTCGTCAGTGTCGGCTTTAGGCTACTTCCATAGGACACAAACCATAGCGACAGAACTTGGAACTACATTATTGTGCCAAGTTTCAAATAGCTAGCACAAACCGTGTTTGATTTAGAGTTCCAAATACTTGTATCCATATAGGAGAAAATGGAGTGAAACCTAAACATGAAAACGGTTACTGAAAGGAACGGTTTAACCTAGAGGAACGTAATTTGGTGAGCCAAGGGGGATTGGTGTACTGATCATGACCTGCAAGTATTATTAAGATTGGATGAAAAAATGTTTGCTCAAGTTTCCGGAAATCGTAGTTTTTTGTAAGCTTGGCAACCACTTTCAATGAAAGTGATTCTTGTAATTTTCTTCTTCGGACTAATTCAATAGGACACAAACCATAGCGATAGAACTTTGAACTACATTATTGTGCCAAGTTTCAAAGAGCTAGCACCAACCGTGTTTGATTTAGAGTTGCAACTACATGTATCCATATAGGAGAACACAGAGTGAAACCTAAACATGAAAACGGTTACTGCAAAGGAACGGTTTAACCTAGAAGAACGAAATTTGGTGATCCAAGTGGGATTGGATTACTGATCATTACCTGCCAGTATCATCAAGACTGGGTGAAAAAATGTTTGCTAAAGTTTCAGGAAATCGTAGTTTTTTGGAAGCTTGGCAACCCCTTTCAATGAAAGTGATTCTCATCAGTCTCTGATTAGGGCTACTTCAATAGGACACAAACCATAGCGATAGAACTTGGAACTACATTATTGTGCCAAGTTTCAAAGAGCTAGCAAGAACCGTGTTTGATTTAGAGTTCCAACTACATGTATCCATATAGGAGAAAACAGAGTGAAACCTAAACATGAAAAACGGTTATTGCAAAGGAACGGTTTACCCTAGAAGAACGAAATTTGGTGAGCCAAGTGGGATTGGTGTACTGACCATTACCTGCAAGTATATTCAAGATTGGGTGAAAAAATGTTTGCTAAAGTTTCAGGAAATCGTAGTTTTTTGGAAGCTTGGCAACCCCTTTCAATGAAGTGATTCTCGTCAGTCTCTGCTTGGGGCTACTTCAATAGGACCCAAACCATCGTGATAGAACTTGGAACTACTTTATTGTGCCACGTTTCAAAGAGCTAGCACAAACCGTGTTTGATTTAGAGTTCCAACTACATGTATCCATATAATACAAAACAGAGTGAAACCTAAACATGAAAACGGTTACTGCAATGGAACGGTTTACCCTAGAAGAACGAAATTTGGTGAGCCAAGTGGGATTGGTGTACTGATCATTACCTGCAAGTATATTCAAGATTGGGTGAAAAAATGTTTGCTCATATTTGAGGAAACTCGTAGTGTTTTGGAAGCTTTGCAACCCCTTTCAATGAAATTGATTCTCGTCAGTCTCTGCTTGGGGCTACTTCAATAGGACACAAACCATAGCGATAGAACTTGGAACTACATTATTGTGCCAAGTTTCAAAGAGCTAACACCAACCGTGTTTGATTTAGAGTTCCAACTACATGTATCCATATAGGAGAAAACAGAGTGAAACCTAAACATGAAAACGGTTATTGCAAAGGAACGGTTTAACCTAGAAGAACTAACTTTGGTGAGCCAAGTGGGATTGGTGTACTGATCATTACCTGCCAGTATCATCAAGATTGGGTGAAAAAACTGTTTGCTGAGATTTCAGGAAACTCGTAGTTTTTTGGAAGCTTTGCAATCCCTTTCAATGAAAGTGATTCTCGTCAGTCTCGGCTTGAGGCTACTTCCATAGGACACAAACCATAGCGACAGAACTTGGAGCTACATTATTGTGCCAAGTTTCAAAGAGCTAGCACAAACCGTGTTTGATTTAGAGATCAAATACATGTATCCATATAGGAGAAAACAGTGTGAAACTTAAACATGAAAACGGTTACTGCAAAGGAATGGTTTACCCTAGAAGAACGAAATTTGGTGAGCCAAGTGGGATTGGTGTACTGATCATTACCTGCAAGTATCATCAAGATTGGGTGAAAAAATGTTTGCTGAGACTTCAGGAAACTCGTAGTTTTTTGGAAGCTTTGCAATCCCTTTCAATGAAAGTGATTCTCGTCAGTGTCGGCTTGAGGCTACTTCCATAGGACACAAACCATAGCGACAGAACTTGGAACTACATTATTGTGCCAAGTTTCAAAGAGCTAGCACAAACCGTGTTTGATTTAGAGTTCCAACTACATGTATCCTTATAGGAGAAAACAGAGTGAAACCTAAACATGAAAACGTTTACTGCAAAGGAACGGTTTACCCTAGAAGAACGAAATTTGGTGAGCCAAGTGGGATTTGTGTACTGATCATTACCTGCCAGTATCATCAAGATTGGGTGAAAAAATGTTTGCTCAAGTTTCAGGAAATCGTAGTTTTTTGGAAGCTTGGCAACCCCTTTCAATGAAAGTGATTCTCGTCAGTCTCTGCTTGGGGCTACTACAATAGAACACAAACCATACCGATAGAACTTGGAACTACATTATTGTGCCAAGTTTCAAAGAGCTAGCACAAACCTTGTTTGATTGAGAGTTCCAAATACATGTATCCATATAGGAGAAAACAGAAGAAACCTAAACATGAAAACGGTTACTGCAAAGGAACGGTTTACCCTAGATGAACGAAATTTGGTGAGCCAAGTGGGATTGGTGTACTGATCATTACCTGCCAGTATCATTAAGATTGGGTGAAAAAATGTTTGCTGAGATTTCAGGAAACTAGTAGTTTTTTGGAAGCTTCGCAACCCCTTTCAATGAAAGTGATTCTCATCAGTCTCTCCTTGGGGCTACTTCAATAGGACACAAACCATAGCGATAGAACATGGAACTACATTATTGTGCCAAGTTTCAAAGAGCTAGCACAAACCGTGTTTGATTTAGAGTTCCAACTACATGTATCCATATAGGAGAAAACAGAGTGAAACCTAAACATGAAAACGGTTACTGCAAAGGAACGGTTTACCCTAGAAGAAGAAATTTGTTGAGCCAAGTGGCATTTGTGTACTGTTCAATACCTGCCAGTATCATCAAGATTGGGTGAAAAAATGTTTGCTGAGATTTCAGGAAACTCGTAGTTTTTTGGAAGCTTGGCAACCCCTTTCAATGAAAGTGATTTCTCGTCAGTCTCTGCTTGTGGCTTCTTCAATAGGACACAAACCATAGCGATAGAACTTGGAACTACATTATTGTGCCAAGTTTCAAAGAGTTAGCCAAAACCGTGTTTGATATACAGTTCCAACTACATGTATCCATATAGGATAAAAAAGAGTGAAACCTAAACATGAAAACGGTTACTGCAAAGAAACGGTTTAACATAGAAGAATGAAATTTGGTGAGCCAAGTGGGATTGGTGTACTGATCATTAGCTGCAAGTATCATCAAGATTGGGTGAAAAAAGGTTTGCTGAGATTACAGGAAACTCGTAGTTTTTTGGAAGCTTGGCAACCCCTTTCAATGAAAGTGATTCTCGTCAGTCGCTGTTTGGGGCTACTTCAATAGGACACAAACCATAGCGATAGAACTTGGAACTACATTATTGTGCCAACTTTCAAAGAGCTAGCACAAACCGTGTTTGATTTAGAGTTCCAACTACATGTATCCATATAGGAGAAAACAGAGTGAATTCTAAACATGAAAACAGTTACTGCAAAGGAACGGTTTAAACTAGAAGAACGAAATTTGGTGAGCCAAGTGGGATTGCTGTACTGATAATTACCTGCCAGTATCATCAAGATGGGGTGAAAAATATTTGCTCAAGTTTCAGGAAATCGTAGTTTTTTGGAAGCTTGGCAATCCTTTCAATGAAAGTGATTCTCGTCAGTCTCTGCTTGGGGCTACTTCAATAGGACACAAGCCATAGCGATAGAACGTGGAACTACATTATTGTGCCAAGTTTCAAGAGCTAGCACAAACCGTGTGTGATTTAGAGTTCCAACTACATGTATCCATATAGGATAAAACAGAGTGAAACCTAAACATGAAAACGGTTACTGCAAAGGAACGGTTTACCCTAGAAGAACGAAATTGGGTGAGCCAAGTGGGATTGGTGTACTGATCATTACCTGCCAGTATCATCAAGATTTTGTGAAAAAATGTTTGCTCAAGTTTCAGGAAATCGTAGTTTTTTGGAAGCTTGGCAACCCCTTTCAATGAAAGTGATTCTCGTCAGTCTCTGACGAGAACTACATTATTTTGCCAAGTTTCAAACGGCTAGCACAAACCGTGTTTTATTTAGAGTTCCAACTACATGTATCCCTATAGGAGAAAACAGAGTGAAACCTAAACATGGAAACAGTTGCTGCAAAGTAACGGTTTAACCTAGAAGAACGAAATTTGGTGAGCCAAGTGGGATTGGTGTACTGATAAGTACCTGCAAGTATCATCAAGATTGGGTGAAAAAATGTTTGCTGAGATTTCAGGAAACTCGTAGTTTTTTGGAAGCTTGGCAACCCCTTTCAATGAAAGTGATTCTCATCAGTCTCTGCTTGGGGCTACTTCAATAGGACACAAACCATAGCGATAGAACTTGGAACTACATTATTTTGTAAAGTTTCAAGAGCTAGCACAACCGTGTTTGATTTAGAGTTCCAACTACATGTATCCATATCGGAGAAAATGGAGTGAAACCTAAACATGAAAACGGTTACTGCAAAGGAACGGTTTAAGCTAGAAAAACGAAATTTGGTGAGCCAAGTGCGATTGTTGTACTGATCGTTACCTGCAAGTATCATCAAGATTGGGTCAAAAATGTTTGCTGAGATTTCAGGAAACTCGTAGTTTTTTGGAAGCTTGGCACCCCTTTCAATGAAAGTGATTCTCGTCAGTCTCTGCATGGGTCTACTTCCATAGGACACAAACCATAGCGACAGAACTTGGAACTGCATTATTGTGCCAAGTTTCAAAGAGCTAGCAAAAACAGTGTTTGATTTAGAGTTCCAACTACATGTATCCATATAGGAGAAAACAGAGTGAAACCTAAATATGAAAACGTTTACTGCAAAGGAACAGTTTTACCCTAGAGGAACGAAATTTGGTGAGCCAAGGGGGATTGGTGTACTGATCATTACATGCCAGTATCATCAAGATTGGGTGAAAAACTGTTTGCTATGATTTCAGGAAACTCGTAGTTTTTTGGAAGCTTGGCAAACCCTTTCAATGTAAGTGATTCTCGTCGGTCTCTGTTTGGGGCTATTTCAATAGGACACAAAACATAGCGATAGAACTTGGTACTACATTATTGTGCCAAGTTTCAAAGAGCTAGCACAAACCGTGTTTGATTTAGATTTCCAACTACATGTATCCATATAGGAGAAAACACAGTGAAACCTAAACATGAAAACAGTTGCTGGAAAGGAACAGTTTAACCTAGAAGAACGAAATTTGGTGAGCCAAGTGGGATTCGTGTACTTATCATTACCTGCCAGTATCATCAAGATTGGGTGAAAAAATGTTTGCTGATATTTCAGGAAACTCGTAGTTTTTTGGAAGCTTGGCAACCCCTTTCAAAGACATTGATTCTCGTCAGTCTCTGCTTGGGGCAACTTCAATAGGACACAAACCATAGCGATAGAACTTGGAACGGACATTTTTGTGCCAAGTTTCAAAGAGCTAGCACAAAACCGTGTTTGATTTAGAGTTCCAACTACATGTATCCATATAGGAGGAAAACAGAGTGAAAACCTAAAACATGAAAACGGTTACTGCAAAGGAACGGTTTACCCTAGAAGATAGAAATTTGTTGAGCCAAGTGGCATTTGTGTACTGTTCAATACCTGCCAGTAACATCAAGATTGGGTGAAAAAATGTTTGCTGAGATTTCAGGAAACTCGTAGTTTTTTGGAAGCTTGGCAACCCCTTTCAATGAAAGTGATTCTCGTCAGTCTCTGCTTGTGGCTTCTTCAATAGGACACAAACCATAGCGATAGAACTTGGAACTACATTATTGTGCCAAGTTTCAAAGAGTTAGCAAAAACCGTGTTTGATATACAGTTCCAACTACATGTATCCATATAGGAGAAAACAGAGTGAAACCTAAACATGAAACGGTTACGGCAAAGAAACGGTTTAACATAGAAGAATGAAATTTGGTGAGCCAAGTGGGATTGGTGTACTGATCATTAGCTGCAAGTATCATCAAGATTGGGTGAAAAAATGTTTGCTGAGATTTCAGGAAACTCATAGTTTTTTGGAAGCTTGGCAACCCCTTTCAATGAAAGTGATTCTCGTCAGTCGCTGTTTGGGGCTACTTCAATAGGACACAAACCATAGCGATAGAACTTGGAAATACATTATTGTGCCAAGTTTCAAAGAGCTAGCACAAACCGTGTGTGATTTAGAGTTCCAACTACATGTATCCATATAGGATATAACAGAGTGAAACCTAAACATGAAAACGATTACTGCAAAGGAACGGTTTACCCTAGAAGAACGAAACTGGGTGAGCCAAGTGGGATTGGTGTACTGATCACTACCTGCAAGTATCATCAAGATTGGGTGAAAAAATGTATGCTGAGACTTCAGGAAACTCGTAGTTTTTTGGAAGCTTTGCAACCCCTTTCAATGAAAGTGATTCTCGTCAGTCTCTGCTTGGGGCTACTTCAATAGGACACAAACCATAGCCATAGAACTTGGAACTACATTATTGTGCCAAGTTTCAAAGAGCTAGCACAAACCGTGTTTGATTTAGAGTTCCAACTACATGTATCCATATAGGAGAAAACAGAGTGAAACCTAAACATGAAAACGGTTACTGCAAAGGAACGTTTAACCTAGAAGAACGAAATTTGGTGAGCCAAGTGGGATTGGTGTACTGATCATTACCTGCCAGTATCGTCAAGATTGGGTGAAAAAATGTTTGCTCAAGTTTCAGAATATCGTAGTTTTTTGGAAGCTTGGCAACCCCTTTCAATGAAAGTGACTCTCATCAGTCTCTGCTTGGCTCTACTTCAATAGGACACAAACCATAGCGATAGAACTTGGAAATACATTATTGTGCCAAGTTTCAAAGAGCTAGCACAAAACCGTGTTTGATTTAGAGTTCCAACTACATGTATCCATATAGGAGAAAACAGAGTGAAACCTAAAGATGAAAACGGTTACTGCAAAGGAACGGTTTCCTCAAGAAGGACGAAATTTGGTGAGCCAACTGGGATTGGTGTACTGATCATTACCTGCCAGTATCATCAAGATTGGGTGAAAAAATGTTTGCTGAAATTTCAGGAAACTCGTACTTTTTGGAAGCTTGGAAACCCCTTTCAATGAACGTGATTCTCGTCAGTTCTGCTTGGGGCTACTTCAATAGGACACAAACCAAAGCGATAGAATGTGGAACTACATTATTGTGCCAAGTTTCAAAGAGCTAGCACAAACCGTGATTGATTTAGAGTTCCAACCCAATGTATCCTTATAGGAGAAAACAGAGTGAAACCTAAACATGAAAACGGTTACTGCAAAGGAACGGTTTAACCTAGAAGAACGAAATTTGGTGAGCCAAGTGGGATTGGTGTATTGATCATTACCTGCCAGTATCATCAAGATTGGGTGAAAAAATGTTTGCTGAGATTTCAGGAAACTCGTAGTTTTTTGGAAGCTTGGCAACCCCTTTCAATGAAAGTGATTCTCGACCGTCTCTGCTTGGGGTTACTTCAATAGGACACAAACCATAGTGATAGAACTTGGAACTACTGTATTGTGCCAAGTTTCAAAGAGCTAGCACAAACCGTGTTTGATTTAGAGTTCCAACTACATGTATCCATATAGGAGAAAACAGAAGAAACCTAAACATGAAAACGGTTACTGCAAAGGAACGGTTTAGCCTAGATGAACGAAATTTGGTGAGCCAAGTGTGATTGGTGTACTGATCATTACCTGCCAGTATCATCAAGATTGGGTGAAAAAAAGTTTGGTGAGATTTCAGGAAACTAGTTGTTTTTTGGAAGCTTGGCAACCCCTTTCAATGAAAGTGATTCTCGTCAGTCTCTGCTTGGGGCTACTTCAATAGGACACAAACCATAGCGATAGAACTTGGAAGTACAGTATTGTGCCAAGTTTCAAAGAGCTAGCACAAACCGTGTTTGATTTAGAGTTCCAACTACATGTATCCATATAGGAGAAAACAGAGTGAAACCTAAACATGAAAACGGTTACTGCAAGGGAACGGTTTACCCTAGAAGAACCAAACTTGGTGAGCCAAGTGGGATTTGTGTACTGATCATTACCTGCCAGTATCATCAAGATTGGGTGAAAAAATGTTTGCTGAGATTTCAGGAAACTCGTAGTTTTTTGGAAGCTTGGCAACCCCTTTCAATGAAAGTGATTCTCGAAATTCTCTCCTTAGGGCTAATTCACTAGGACACAAACCATAGCGATAGAACTGGGAACTACATTATTGTGCCAAGTTTCAAAGAGCTAGCACAAACCGTGTTTGATTTAGAGTTCCAACTACATGTATCCATATAGGAGAAAACAGAGTGAAACCTAAACATGTAAACGGTTACTGCAAACGAACGGTTTAACCTAGAAGAACGAAATTTGGTGAGCCAAGTGGGATTGGTGTACTGATCATTACCTGCCAGGATCATCAAGATTGGGTGAAAAAATGTTTGCTGGATTTCAGGAAACTCGTAGTTTTTTGGAAGCTTGGCAACCCCTTTCTATGAAAGTGATTCTCATCAGTCTCTGCTAGGGCTACTTCAATAGAACACAAACCATACCGATAGAACGTGGAACTACATTATTGTGCCACGTTTCAAAGAGCTAGCACAAACCTTGTTTGATTTAGTCTTCCAAATACATGCATCCATATAGGAGAAAACAGAAGAAACCTAAACATGAAAACGGTTACTGCAAAGGAACGGTTTACCCTAGATGAACGAAATTTGGTGAGCCAAGTGGGATTGGTGTACTGATCATTACCTGCCAGTATCATCAAGATTGGGTGAAAAAATGTTCGCTGAGATTTCAGGAAACTAGTAGTTTTTTGGAAGCTTCGCAACCCCTTTCAATGAAAGTGATTCTCGTCAGTCTCTGCTTGGGGCTACTTGAATAGGACACAAACCATAGCGATAGAACTTGGAACTACATTATTGTGCCAAGTTTCAAAGAGCTAGCACAAACCGTGTTTGATTTAGAGTTCCAACTACATGTATCCATATTGGAGAAAACAGAGTAAAACCCTAAACATGAAAACGGTTACTGCAAAGGAACGGTTTACCCTAGAAGAACGAAATTTGGTGAGCCAAGTGGCATTTTTGTACTGATCAATACCTGCCAGTATCATCAAGATTGGGTGAAAAAATGTTTGCTGAGATTTCAGGAAACTCGTAGTTTTTTGGCAGCTTGGCAACCCCTTTCAATGAAAGTGATTCTCGAAATTCTCTCCTTAGGGCTACATCACTAGGACACAAACCATAGCGATAGAACTTGGAACTACATTATTGTGCCAAGTTTCAAAGAGCTAGCACAAACCGTGTTTGATTTAGAGTTCCAAATACATGTATCCATAGAGGAGAAAACAGAGGGAAACCTAAACATGAAAACGGTTACTGCAAAGGATCTGTTTAACCTAGAAAAACGAAGTTTGGTGAGCCAAGGGGGATTGGTGTATTGATCATTACCTGCCACTGTCATCAAGCTTGGGTGAAAAAAGGTTTGCTGAGATTTCAGGAAACTCGTAGTTTTTTGGAAGCTTGGCAACCCCTTTCAATGAAAGTGATTCTCGAAATTCTGTCCTTAGGGATACTTCAATAGGACACAAACCATAGCGATTGTACCTGGAACTACATTATTGTGCCAACTTTCAAAGAGCTAGCACAAACCGTGTTTGATTTAGAGTTCCAACTACATGTATCCATATTTGAGAAAACAGAGTGAAACCTAAACATGAAAACGGTTACTGCAAAGGATCGGTTTAACCTAGAAGAACGAAATTTTGTGAGCCAAGTGGGATTGGTGTACTGATCATTACCTGCCACTATCATCAAAATGGGGTGAAAAAATGTTTGCTGAGATTTCAGGAAACTCGTAGTTTTTTGGAAGCTTGGCAAAACCCTTTCAATGAAAGTGATTCTCGTCAGTCTCTGCTTGGGGCTACTAGAATAGAAGACAAACCATACCGATAGAACTTGGAACTACATAATTGTGCCAAGTTTCAAAGAGCTAGCACTAACCTTGTTTGATTGAGAGTTCCAAATACATGTATCCATATAGGAGAAAACAGAAGAAACCTAAACATGAAAACGGTTACTGCAAACGAACGTTTAAACTAGAAGAATGAAATTTGGTGAGCCAAGTGGGATTGGTGAACTGATCATTACCTGCAAGTATCATCAAGATGGGGTGAATAAATATTTGCTCAAGTTTCAGGAAATCGTAGTTTTTTGGAAGTTTGGCAACCCCTTTCAATGAAAGTGATTCTCGTCAGTCTCTGCTTGGGGCTACTTCAATAGGACACAAACCATAGCGATAGAACTTGGAACTACATTATTGTGCCAAGTTTCAAGGAGCTAGCACAAACCGTGTTTGATTTAGAGTTCCAACTACATGTATCCATATAGGAGAAAACAAAAGAAACCTAAACATGAAAACGGTTACTGCAAGGGAACAGTTTACCCTAGAAGAACGAAATTGGGTGAGCCATGTCGGATTGGTGTACTGATCATTACCTGCCAGTATCATCCAGATTGGGTGAAAAAAAGTTTTGGTGAGATTTCAGGAAACTAGTAGTTTTTTGGAAGCTTCGCAACCCCTTTCAATGAAAGTGATGCTCTTCAGTCTCTGCTTGGGGCAATTTCAATAGGACACAAACCATAGTGATAGAACTGGGAACTACAGTATTGTGCCAAGTTTCAAAGAGCTAGCACAAACCGTGTTTGATTTAGAGTTCCAACTACATGTATCCATATAGGTGAAAACAGAGTGAAACCTAAACATGAAAACGGTTACTGCAAAGGAACGGTTTACCCTAGAAGAACGAAATTTGTTGAGCCATGTGGCATTTGTGTACTGATCAATACCTGCCAGTATCATGAAGATTGGGTGAAAAAATGTTTGCTGAGATTTCAGGAAACCCGTAGTTTTTTGGAAGCTTGGCAACCCCTTTCAATGAAAGTGATTCTCGAAATTCTCTCCTTAGGGCTACTTCAATAGGACACAAACCATAGCCATAGAACTTGGAACTACATTATTGTGCCAAGTTTCAAAGACCTAGCACAAACCGTGTTTGATTTAGAGTTCCAACTACATGTATCCATATAGGAGAAAACAAAAGAAACCTAAACATGAAAACGGTTACTGCAAGGGAAACGGTTTACCCTAGAAGAACGAAATTGGGTGAGCCATGTCGGATTGGTGTACTGATCATTACCTGCCAGTATCATCCAGATTGGGTGAAAAAAAGTTTGGTGAGATTTCAGGAAACTAGTAGTTTTTTGGAAGCTTCGCAACCCCTTTCAATGAAAGTGATGCTCTTCAGTCTCTGCTTGGGGCAATTTCAATAGGACACAAACCATAGCGATAGAACTGGGAACTACAGTATTGTGCCAAGTTTCAAAGAGCTAGCACAAACCGTGTTTGATTTAGAGTTCCAACTACATGTATCCATATAGGTGAAAACAGAGTGAAACCTAAACATGAAAACGGTTACTGCAAAGGAACGGTTTACCGTAGAAGAACGAAATTGTTGAGCCATGTGGCATTTGTGTACTGATCAATACCTGCCAGTATCATGAAGATTGGGTGAAAAAATGTTTGCTGAGATTTCAGGAAACTCGTAGTTTTTTGGAAGCTTGGCAACCCCTTTCAATGAAAGTGATTCTCGAAATTCTCTCCTTAGGGCTACTTCAATAGGACACAAACCATAGCCATAGAACTTGGAACTACATTATTGTGCCAAGTTTCAAAAGACCTAGCACAAACCGTGTTTGATTTAGAGTTCCAACTACATGTATCCATATAGGAGAAAACAGAGTGAAACCTAAACATGAAAACGGTTACTGCAAAGGATCGGTTTAACCTAGAAGAACGAAATTTGGTGAGCCAAGTGGGATTGGTGTACTGATCATTACCTGCCACTATCATCAAGATGGAGTGAAAAAATGTTTGCTGAGATTTCAGGAAACTCGTAGTTTTTTGGAAGCTTGGCAACCCCTTTCAATGAAAGTGATTCTCGTCAGTCTCTGCTTGGGGCTACTACAATAGAACACAAACCATACCGATAGAACTTGGAACTACATTATTGTGCCAAGTTTCAAAGAGCTAGCACAAACCTTGTTTGATTGAGAGTTCCAAATACATGTATCCATATAGGAGAAAACAGAAGAAACCTAAACATGAAAACGGTTGCTGCAAAGGAACGGTTTACCCTAGATGAACGAAATTTGGTGAGCCAAGTGGGATTGGTGTACTGATCATTACCTGCCAGTATCATCAAGATTGGGTGAAAAAATGTTTGCTGAGATTTCAGGAAACTAGTAGTTTTTTGGAAGCTTCGCAACCCCTTTCAATGAAAGTGATTCTCATCAGTCTCTCCTTGGGGCTACTTCAATAGGACACAAACCATAGCGATAGAACATGGAACTACATTATTGTGCCAAGTTTCAAAGAGCTAGCACAAACCGTGTTTGATTTAGAGTTCCAACTACATGTATCCATATAGGAGAAAACAGAGTGAAACCTAAACATGAAAACGGTTACTGCAAAGGAACGGTTTACCCTAGAAGAAAGAAATTTGTTGAGCCAAGTGGCATTTGTGTACTGTTCAATACCTGCCAGTATCATCAAGATTGGGTGAAAAAATGTTTGCTGAGATTTCAGGAAACTCGTAGTTTTTGGAAGCTTGGCAACCCCTTTCAATGAAAGTGATTCTCGTCAGTCTCTGCTTGTGGCTTCTTCAATAGGACACAAACCATAGCGATAGAACTTGGAACTACATTATTGTGCCAAGTTTCAAAGAGTTAGCCCAAAACCGTGTTTGATATACAGTTCCAACTACATGTATCCATATAGGATAAAAAAGAGTGAAACCTAAACATGAAAACGGTTACTGCAAAGAAACGGTTTAACATAGAAGAATGAAATTTGGTGAGCCAAGTGGGATTGGTGTACTGATCATTAGCTGCAAGTTTCATCAAGATTGGGTGAAAAAAGGTTTGCTGAGATTTCAGGGAAACTCGTAGGTTTTTTGGAAGCTTGGCAACCCCTTTCAATGAAAGTGATTCTCGTCAGTCGCTGTTTGGGGCTACTTCAATAGGACACAAACCATAGCGATAGAACTTGGAACTACATTATTGTGCCAACTTTCAAAGAGCTAGCACAAACCGTGTTTGATTTAGAGTTCCAACTACATGTATCCATATAGGAGAAAACAGAGTGAATTCTAAACATGAAAACAGTTACTGCAAAGGAACGGTTTAAACTAGAAGAACGAAATTTGGTGAGCCAAGTGGGATTGCTGTACTGATAATTACCTGCCAGTATCATCAAGATGGGGTGAAAAATATTTGCTCAAGTTTCAGGAAATCGTAGTTTTTTGGAAGCTTGGCAATCCTTTCAATGAAAGTGATTCTCGTCAGTCTCTGCTTGGGGCTACTTCAATAGGACACAAGCCATAGCGATAGAACGTGGAACTACATTATTGTGCCAAGTTTCAAAGAGCTAGCACAAACCGTGTGTGATTTAGAGTTCCAACTACATGTATCCATATAGGATAAAACAGAGTGAAAACCTAAACATGAAAACGGTTACTGCAAAGGAACGGTTTACCCTAGAAGAACGAAATTGGGTGAGCCAAGTGGGATTGGTGTACTGATCATTACCTGCCAGTATCATCAAGATTTGTGAAAAAATGTTTGCTCAAGTTTCAGGAAATCGTAGTTTTTTGGAAGCTTGGCAACCCCTTTCAATGAAAGTGATTCTCGTCAGTCTCTGACGAGAACTACATTATTTTGCCAAGTTTCAAACGGCTAGCACAAACCGTGTTTTATTTTAGAGTTCCAACTACATGTATCCCTATAGGAGAAAACAGAGTGAAACCTAAACATGAAAACAGTTGCTGCAAAGGAACGGTTTAACCTAGAAGAACGAAATTTGGTGAGCCAAGTGGGATTGGTGTACTGATAAGTACCTGCAAGTATCATCAAGATTGGGTGAAAAATGTTTGCTGAGATTTCAGGAAACTCGTAGTTTTTGGAAGCTTGGCAACCCCTTTCAATGAAAGTGATTCTCATCAGTCTCTGCTTGGGGCTACTTCAATAGGACACAAACCATAGCGATAGAACTTGGAACTACATTTTTGTAAAGTTTCAAGAGCTAGCACAAACCGTGTTTGATTTAGAGTTCCAACTACATGTATCCATATAGGAGAAAATGGAGTGAAACCTAAACATGAAAACGGTTACTGCAAAGGAACGGTTTAAGCTAGAAAAACGAAATTTGGTGAGCCAAGTGCGATTGGTGTACTGATCGTTACCTGCAAGTATCATCAAGATTGGGTCAAAAAATGTTTGCTGAGATTTCAGGAAACTCGTAGTTTTTTGGAAGCTTGGCAACCCCTTTCAATGAAAGTGATTCTTGTCAGTCTCTGCATGGGTCTACTTCCATAGGACACAAACCATAGCGACAGAACTTGGAACTGCATTATTGTGCCAAGTTTCAAAGAGCTAGCAAAAACAGTGTTTGATTTAGAGTTCCAACTACATGTATCCATATAGGAGAAAACAGAGTGAAACCTAAATATGAAAACGTTTACTGCAAAGGAACAGTTTACCCTAGAGGAACGAAATTTGGTGAGCCAAGGGGGATTGGTGTACTGATCATTACATGCCAGTATCATCAAGATTGGGTGAAAAACTGTTTGCTGTGATTTCAGGAAACTCGTAGTTTTTTGGAAGCTTGGCAAACCCTTTCAATGTAAGTGATTCTCGTCGGTCTCTGTTTGGGGCTATTTCAATAGGACACAAAACATAGCGATAGAACTTGGTACTACATTATTGTGCCAAGTTTCAAAGAGCTAGCACAAACCCTGTTTGATTTAGAGTTCCAACTACATGTATCCATATAGGAGAAAACACAGTGAAACCTAAACATGAAAACAGTTGCTGGAAAGGAACAGTTAACCTAAGAAGAACGAAATTTGGTGAGCCAAGTGGGATTCGTGTACTTATCATTACCTGCCAGTATCATCAAGATTGGGTGAAAAAATGTTTGCTGATATTTCAGGAAACTCGTAGTTTTTTGGAAGCTTGGCAACCCCTTTCAAAGACAGTGATTCTCGTCAGTCTCTGCTTGGGGCAACTTCAATAGGACACAAACCATAGCGATAGAACTTGGAACGACATTTTTGTGCCAAGTTTCAAAGAGCTAGCACAAACCGTGTTTGATTTAGAGTTCCAACTACATGTATCCATATAGGAGAAAACAGAGTGAAACCTAAACATGAAAACGGTTACTGCAAAGGAACGGTTTACCCTAGAAGATAGAAATTTGTTGAGCCAAGTGCCATTTGTGTACTGTTCAATACCTGCCAGTATCATCAAGATTGGGTGAAAAAATGTTTGCTAAGATTTCAGGAAACTCGTAGTTTTTTGGAAGCTTGGCAACCCCTTTCAATGAAAGTGATTCTCGTCAGTCTCTGCTTGTGGCTTCTTCAATAGGACACAAACCATAGCGATAGAACTTGGAACTACATTATTGTGCCAAGTTTCAAAGAGTTAGCAAAAACCGTGTTTGATATACAGTTCCAACTACATGTATCCATATAGGAGAAAAAAGAGTGAAACCTAAACATGAAAACGGTTACTGCAAAGAAACGGTTTAACATAGAAGAATGAAATTTGGTGAGCCAAGTGGGATTAGTGTACTCATCATTAGCTGCAAGTATCATCAAGATTGGGTGAAAAAAGGTTTGCTGAGATTTCAGGAAACTCATAGTTTTTTGGAAGCTTGGCAACCCCTTTCAATGAAAGTGATTCTCGTCAGTCGCTGTTTGGGGCTACTTCAATAGGACACAAACCATAGCGATAGAACTTGGAACTACATTATTGTGCCAAGTTTCAAAGAGCTAGCACAAACCGTGTGTGATTTAGAGTTCCAACTACATGTATCCATATAGGATAAAACAGAGTGAAACCTAAACATGAAAACGGTTACTGCAAAGGAACGGTTTACCCTAGAAGAACGAAATTGGGTGAGCCAAGTGGGATTGGTGTACTGATCACTACCTGCAAGTATCATCAAGATTGGGTGAAAAAATGTTTGCTGAGACTTCAGGAAACTCGTAGTTTTTTGGAAGCTTTGCAACCCCTTTCAATGAAAGTGATTCTCGTCAGTCTCTGCTTGGGGCTACTTCCATAGGACACAAACCATAGCGATAGAACTTGGAACAACATTATTGTGCCAAGGTTCCAAGAGCTAGCACAAACCGTGTTTGATTTAGAGTTCCAACTACATGTATCCATATAGGAGAAAACAGAGTGAAACCTAAACATGAAAACGGTTACTGCAAAGGAACGGTTTAACCTAGAAGAACGAAATTTGGTGAGCCAAGTGGGATTGGTGTACTTATCATTACTTGCCAGTATCATAAAGATTAGGTGAAAAAATGTTTGCTCAAGTTTCAGGAAATTGTAGATTTTTGGAAACTTGGCAACCCCTTTCAATGAAATTGATTCTCGTCACTCTCTGCTTGGGGCTACTTCCATAGGACACAAACCATAGCGATAGAACTTGGAACTACATTATTGTGCCAAGTTTCAAAGAGCTAGCAAAAACCGTGTTTGATTTAGAATTCCAACTACATGTATCCATATAGGAGAAAACAGAGTGAAACCTAAACACGAAAACGGTTACTGCAAAGGAACGGTTTACCCTAGAAGAACGAAATTTGGTGTTCCAAGTGGGATTGGTGTACTGATCATTACCTGCCAGTATCATCAAGATTGGGTGAAAAAATGTTTGCTCAAGTTTCAGGAAATCGTAGTTTTTTGGAAACTTGGCAACCCCTTTCAATGAAAGTGATTCTCGTCACTCTCTGCTTGGGGCTACTTCCATAGGACACAAACCATAGCGATAGAACTTGGAACAACATTATTGTGCCAAGGTTCCAAGAGCTAGCACAAACCGTGTTTGATTTAGAGTTCCAACTACATGTATCAATATAGGAGAAAACAGAGTGAAACCTAAACATGAAAACGGTTACTGCAAATGAACGGTTTAACCTAGAAGAACGAAATTTGGTGTTCCAAGTGCGATTGGTTACTGATCATTACCTGCAAGTATCATCAAGGTTGGGTGAAAAAATGTTTCCTCAAGTTTCTGGAAATCGTAGTTTTTTGGAAGCTTGGCAACCCCTTTCAATGAAAGAGATTCTCATCAGTCTCTGCTTGGGGCTACTTCAATAGGACACAAACCATAGCGATAGAACTTGGAACTACATTATTGTGCCAAGTTTCAAAGAGCTAGCCCAAACCGTGTGTGATTTAGAGTTCCAACTACATATATCCATATAGGAGAAAACAGAGTGAAAACTAAACATGAAAACGGTTACTGCAAAGGAACGGTTTAACCTAGAAGAACTAACTTTGGTGAGCCAAGTTGGATTGGTGTACTGATCATTACCTGCCAGTATCATCAAGATTGGGTGAAAAACTGTTTGCTGAGATTTCAGGAAACTCGTAGATTTTGGAAGCTTTGCAATCCCTTTCAATGAAAGTGATTCTCGTCAGTCTCGGCTCTAGGCTAAATCCATAGGACACAAACCATAGCGACAGAACTTGGAACTACATTATTGTGCCAAGTTTCAAAGAGCTAGCACCAACTGTGTTTGATTTAGAGTTCCAACTACATGTATCCATATAGGAGAAAACAGAGTGAAACCTAAACATGAAAACGGTTACTGCAAAGGAACGGTTTACCCTAGAAGAACGAAATTTGGTGAGCCAAGTGGGATTGGTGTACTGATCATTACCTGCAAGTATCATGAAGATTGGGTGAAAAAATGTTTGCTGAGACTTCAGGAAACTCGTATTTTTTTGGAAGCTTTGCAATCCCTTTCAATGAAAGTGATTCTCGTCAGTGTCGGCTTGAGGCTACTTCCATATGACACAAAGCATAGCGACAGAACTTGGAACTACATTATTGTGCCAAGTTTCAAAGAGCTAGCACAAACCGTGTTTGATTTAGAGTTCCAACTACATGTATCCATATAGGAGAAAACAGAGTGAAACCTAAACATGAAAACGGTTACTGCAAAGGAACGGTTTACCCTAGAAGAACGAAATTTGGTGAGCCAAGAGGGATTGGTGTACTGATCATTAACTGCAAGTATCATCAAGATTGGGTGAAAAAATGTTTGCTGAGACTTCAGGAAACTCGTAGTTTTTTGGAAGCTAGTCAACCCCTTTCATTGAAAGTGATTCTCGTCAGTCTCTGCTTGGGGCTACTTCCATAGGACCCAAACCATAGCGATAGAACTTGGAACTTCATTATTGTGCCAAGTTTCAAGGAGCTAGCACAAACCGTGTTTGATTTAGAGATCAAATACATGTATCCATATAGGAGAAAACAGTGTGAAACCTAAACATGAAAACGTTTACTGCAAAGGAACGGTTTAACCTAGAAGAACGAAATTTGGTGAGCCAAGTGGGATTGGTGTACTGATCATTACTTGCCAGTATCATAAAGATTAGGTGAAAAAATGTTTGCTCAAGTTTCTGGAAATCGTAGTTTTTTGGAAGCTTGGCAAACCCTTTCAATGAAAGTGATTCTCATCAATTTCTGCTAGGGGCTACTTCAATAGGACACAAACCATATCGATAGAACTTGGAACTACATTATTTTGCCAAGTTTCAAAGAGCTGGCACAAACCGTGTTTGATTTAGAGTTCCAACTACATGTATCCATATAGGAGAAAATAGAGTGAAACCTAAACATGAAAACGGTTACTGAAATGAACGGTTTACCCTAGAAGAACGAAATTTGGTGAGCCAAGGGGGATTGGTGTACTGATCATGACCTGCAAGTATCATTAAGAATGGGTGAAAAAATGTTTGCTCAAGTTTCAGGAAATCGTAGTTTTTTGGAAGCTTGGCAACCACTTTCAATGAAAGTGATTCTTGTAATTTTCTTCTTCGGACTAATTCAATAGGTCACAAACCATAGCGATACAACTTGGAACTACATTATTGTGCCAAGTTTCAAAGAGCTAGCACCAACCGTGTTTGATTTAGAGTTCCAACTACATGTATCCGTATAGGAGTAAACAGAGTGAAACCTAAACATGAAAACGGTTACTGCAAAGGAACGGTTTAACTTGGAAGAACGAAATTTGGTGAACCAAGTGGGATTGGTGAACTGATCATTACCTGCAAGTATCATCAAGATTGGGTAAAAAAATGTTTGCTGAGATTTCAGGAAACTCGTAGTTTTACGGAAGCTTGGCAACCCCTTTCAATGAAAGTGATTCTCGTCAGTCTCTGCTTGGGGCTACTTCAATAGGACACAAATCATAGCGATAGAACTTGGAACTACATTATTGTGCCAAGTTTCAAAGAATTAGCACAAACCGTGTTTGATTTAGAGTTCCAACAACATGTATCCATATAGGAGAAAACAGAGTGAAACCTAAACATGAAAACGGTTCTTGCAAAGGAATGGTTTAACCTAGAAGAACAAAATTTGGTGAGCCAAGTGGGATTGGTGTACTGATCATTACCTTCAAGTATCATCAAGATTGGTGAAAAAATGTTTGCTGAGATTTCAGGAAACTCGTAGTTTTTTGGAAGCTTGGCAACCCCTTTCAATGAAAGTGATTCTCCTCAGTCTCTGCTTGGGGCTACTTCAATACGACACAAAACATAGCGACAGAACTTGGAACTACATTATTGTACCAAGTTTCAAAGAGCTAGCACAAACCGTGTTTGATTTAGAGGTCCAACTACATATATCCATATAGGAGAAAACAGAGTGAAACCTAAACATGAAAACGGTTGCTACAAAGGAACGGTTTAACCTAGAAGAACGAAATTTGGTGAGCCAAGTGGGATTGGTGTACTGATCATTACCTGCAAGTATCATCAAGATTGGTGAAAAAATGTTTGCTGAGATTTCAGGAAACTCGTAGTTTTTTGGAAGCTTGGCAACCCCTTTCAATGAAAGTGATTCTCGTCAGTCTCTGCTTGGGGCTACTTCAATAGGACACAAACCATAGCGATAGAACTTGGAACTACATTATTGTGCCAAGTTTCAAAGAATTAGCACAAACCGTGTTTGATTTAGAGTTCCAACTACATGTATCCATATAGGAGAAAACAGAGTGAAACCTAAACATGAAAACGGTTACTGCAAAGGAACGGTTTAACCTAGAAGAACAAAATTTGGTGAGCCAAGTGGGATTGGTGTACTAATCATTACCTGCAAGTATCATCAAGATTGGGAGAAAAAACGTTTGCTCAGATTTAAGGAAATCGTAGTTTTTTGGAAGCTTGGCAACCCCTTTGAATGAAAGTGATTCTCGTCAGTCTCTGCTTGGGGCTATTTCAATAGGACACAAACCATAGTGATGGAACTTGGAACTACATTATTGTGCAAATTTTCAAAGAGCTATCACAAACCGTGTTTGATTTAGAGTTTCAAATATATGTATCCATATAGGAGAAAACAGAGTGAAACCTAAACATGAAAACGGTTACTGCAAAGGAACGGTGTAACCTAGAAGAACGAAATTTGGTGAGCCAAGTGGGATTGGTATACTAATCATTACCTGCAAGTATCATCAAGATTGGTGAAAAAATGTTTGCTGAGATTTCAGGAAACTCATAGTTTTTTTGGAAGCTTGGCAACCCCTTTCAATGAAAGTGATTCTCGTCAGTCTCTGCTTGGTGCTACTTCAATAGGACACAAACCATAGCCATAGAACTTGGAACTACATTATTGTGCCAAGGTTCAAAGAGCGAGCACAAACCGTGTTTGATTTAGAGTTCCAACTACATATATCCAGAAAGGAGAAAACAGAGTGAAACCTAAACATGAAAATGGTTACTACAAATGAACGGTTTAACCTAGAAAAAGGAAATTTGGTGAGCCAAGTGGGATTGGTGTACTGATCATTACCTGCAAGTATCATCAAGATTGGGTGAAAAAATGTTTGCTGAGATTTCAGGAAACTCGTAGTTTTTTGGAAGCTTGGCAACCTGTTTCAATGAATGGGATTCTCGTCAGTCTCTGCTTGGGGCTACTTCAACAGGACACAAACCATAGTGATAGAACTTGGAACTACATTATTGTGCAGGGTTTCAAAGAGCTAGCACACACCGTGTTTGATTTAGAGTTCCAACTACATATATCCATATAGGAGAAACCAGAGTGAAACCTAAACATGAAAACGGTTGCTACAAAGGAACGGTTTAACCTAGAAGAACGAAATTTGGTGAGCCAAGTGGGATTGGTGTACTGATCATTATCTGCAAGTATCATCAAAATTGGTGAAAAAATGTTTGCTGAGATTTCAGGAAACTTGTAGTTTTTTGGAAGCTTGGCAACCCCTTTCAATGAAAGTGATTCTCGTCAGTCTCTGCTTGGGGCTACTTCAATAGGACACAAACCATAGCCATAGAACTTGGAACTACATTATTGTGCCAAGTTTCAAAGAGCTAGCACAAACCGTGTTTGATTTAGAGTTCCAACTACATGTATCCCTATAGGAGAAAACAGAGTGAAACCTAAACACGAAAACGGTTACTGCAGAGGAACGGTTTAACCTAGAAGAACGAAATATGGTGAACCAAGTGGGATTGGTGTACTAATCATTACCTGCAAGTATCATCAAGATTGGGTGAAAAAACGTTTGCTCAGATTTAAGGAAATAGTAGTTTTTTTGAAGCTTGGCAACCCCTTTCAATAAAAGTGATTCTCCTCAGTCTCTGCTTGGGGCTACTTCAATAGGACACAAACCACCGTGATGGAACTTGCAACTACCTTATTGTGCAAAGTTTCAAAGAGTTATCACAAACCGTGTTTGATTTAGAGTTCCAAATATATGTATCCATATAGGAGAAAACAGAGTGAAACCTAAACATGAAAACGGTTACTGCAAAGGAATGGTGTAACCTAGAAGAACGAAATTTGGTGAGCCAAGTGGGATTGGTATACTAATCGTTACCTGCAAGTATCATCAAGATTGGTGAAAAAATGTTTGCTGAGATTTCAGGAAACTCGTAGTTTTTTGGAAGCTTGGCAACCCGTTTCAATGAATGTGATTCTCGTCAGTCTCTGCTTGGGGCTATTTCAATAGGACACAAACCATAGCGATAGAACTTGGAACTAATTATTGTGCAGGGTTTCAAAGAGCTAGCACAAACCGTGTTTGATTTAGAGTTCAACTACATATATCCATATAGGAGAAAACAGAGTGAAACCTAAACATGAAAACGGTTGCTACAAAGGAACGGTTTAACCTAGAAGAACGAAATTTGGTGAGCCAAGTGGGATTGGTGTACTGATCATTACCTGCAAGTATCATCAAGATTGGTGAAAAAATGTTTGCTGAGATTTCAGGAAACTCGTAGTTTTTTGGAAGCTTGGCAACCCCTTTCAATGAAAGTGATTCTCGTCAGTCTCTGCTTGGGGCTACTTCAATAGGATACAAACCATAGCCATAGAACTTGGAACTACATTATTGTGCCAAGTTTCAAAAGCTAGCACAAACCGTGTTTGATTTACAGTTCCAACTACATGTATCCGTATAGGAGAAAACAGAGTGAAACCTAAACATGAAAATGATTGCTGCAGAGGAACGGTTTAACCTAGAAGAACGAAATTTGGTGAACCAAGTGGGATTGGTGTACTGATCATTACCTGCAAGTATCATCAAGATTGGGTGAAAAAATATTTGCTGAGATTTCAGTTAAGCCGTTGTTTTTTGGATGCTTGGCAACCCCTTTCAATGAAAGTGATTCTCGTCAGTCTCTGCTTGGGGCTACTTCAATAGGACACAAACCATAGCGATAGAACTTGGAACTACATTATTGTGCCAAGTTTCAAAGACCTAGCACAAACCGTGTTTGATTTAGAGTTCCAACTACATATATCCATATAGGAGAAAACAGAGTGAAACCTAAACATGAAAACGGTTACGGCAAAGGAACGGTTTAACCTAGAAGAACGAAATTTGGTGAGCCAAGTGGGATTGGTGTACTGATCATTACCAGCAAGTATCATCAAGATTGGTGAAAAAATGTTTGCTGAGATTTCAGGAAACTCGTAGTTTTTTGGAAGCTTGGCAACCCCTTTCAATAAAGTGATTCTCGTCAGTCTCTGCTTGGGGCTACTTCAATAGGACACAAACCATAGCGATAGAACTTGGAACTACATTATTGTGCCAAGTTTCAAAAAGCTAACACAAACAGATTTTGATTTTGAGTTCCAACTACATGTATCCATATAGTAGAAAACAAAGTGAAACCTAAACATGAAAACGGTTACTGCAAAGGAATGGTTTAACCTAGAAGAACAAAATTTGGTGAGCCAAGTGGGATTGGATTACTGATCATTACCTGCAAGTATCATCAAGATTGGTGAAAAAATTTTTCGTGAGATTTCAGGAAACTCGTAGTTTTTTGGAAGCTTGTCAACCCCTTTCAATGAAAGTGATTCTCGTCAGTCTCTGCTTGGGGCTACTTCAATAGGACACAAACCATAGCCATAGAACTTGGAACTATATTATTGTGCCAAGTTTCAAAGAGCTAGCACAAACCGTGTTTGATTTAGAGTTCCAACTACATGTATCCATATAGGAGAAAACAGAGTGAATCCTAAACGTGAAAACGGTTACTGCAAAGGAACGGTTTAACCTAGAAGAATGAAATTTGGTAAGCTAAGTGGGATTGGTGTACTGATCATTACCTGCAAGTATCATCAAGATTGGGTGAAAAATATTTGCTGAGATTTCAGTTAAGCCGTTGTTTTTTGGATGCTTGGCAACCCCTTTCAATGAAAGTGATTCTCGTCAGTCTCTGCTTGGGGATACTTCAATAGGACACAAACCATAGCGATAGAACTTGGAACTACATTATTGTGCCAAGTTTCAAAGAGCTAGCACAAACCGTGTTTGATTTAGAGTTCCAAATACATGTATCCATATAGGAGAAAACAGAGTGAAACCTAAACATGAAAACGGTTACTGCAAAGGAACGGTTTAACCTAGAAGAACAAAATTTGGTGAGCCAAGTTGGATTGGTGTACTAATCATTACCTGCAAGTATCATCAAGATTGGGTGAAAAAACGTTTGCTCAGATTGAAGGAAATCGTAGTTTTTTTGAAGCTTGGAAACCCCTTTAAATGAAGGTGATTCTCGTCAGTCTCTGCTTGGGGCTACTTCAATAGGACACAAAAAATAGCGACAGAGCTTGGAACTACATTATTGTACCAAGTTTCAAAGAGCTAGCACAAACCGTGTTTGATTTAGAGGTCCAACTACATATATCCATATAGGAGAAAACAGAGTGAAACCTAAACATGAAAACGGTTGCTACAAAGGAACGGTTTAACCTAGAAGAACGAAATTTGGTGAGCCAAGTGGGATTGGTGTACTGATCATTACCTGCAAGTATCATCAAGATTGGGTGAAAAAATGTTTGCTGAGATTTCAGGAAACTCGTAGTTTTTTGGAAGCTTGGCAACCCCTTTCAATGAAAGTGATTCTCGTCAGTCTCTGCTTGGGGCTACTTCCATCGGACACAAACCATAGCCATAGAACTTGGAACTACATTATTGTGCCAAGTTTCAAAAGCTAGCACAAACCGTGTTTGATTTAGAGTTCCAACTACATGTATCCGTATAGGAGAAAACAGAGTGAAACCTAAACATGAAAACGATTATTGCAGAGGAACGGTTTAACCTAGAAGATCGAAATTTGGTGAACCAAGTGGGATTGGTGTACTGATCATTACCTGCAAGTATCATCAAGTTTGGGTGAAAAAATGTTTGCTGAGATTTCAGGAAACTCGTAGTTTTACGGAAGCTTGGCAACCCCTTTCAATGAAAGTGATTCTCGTCAGTCTCTGCTTCGGGCTACTTCAATAGGACACAAACCATAGCGATAGAACTTGGAACGACATTATTGTGCCAAGTTTCAAAGAATTAGCACAAACCGTGTTTGATTTAGAGTTCCAACTACATGTATCCATATAGGAGAAAACAGAGTGAAACCTAAACATGAAAACGGTTCTTGCAAAGGAATGGTTTAACCTAGAAGAACAAAATTTCGTGAGCCAAGTGGGATTGGTGTACTGATCATTACCTGTAAGTATCATCAAGATTGGTGAAAAAATGTTTGCTGAGATTTCAGGAAACTCGTAGTTTTTTGGAAGCTTGGCAACCCCTTTCAATGAAAGTGATTCTCGTCAGTCTCTGCTTGGGGCTACTTCAATAGGACACAAAACATAGCGACAGAACTTGGAACTACATTATTGTACCAAGTTTCAAAGAGCTAGCACAAACCGTGTTTGATTTAGAGTTCCAACTACATATATCCATATAGGAGAAAACAGAGTGAAACCTAAACATGAAAACGGTTGCTACAAAGGAACGGTTTAACCTAGAAGAACGAAATTTGGTGAGCCAAGTGGGATTGGTGTACTGATCATTACCTGCAAGTATCATCAAGATTGGTGAAAAAATGTTTGCTGAGATTTCAGGAAACTCGTAGTTTTTTGGAAGCTTGGCAACCCCTATCAATGAAAGTGATTCTCGTCAGTCTCTGCTTGGGGCTACTTCAATAGGACACAAACCATAGCCATAGAACTTGGAACTACGTTATTGTGCCAAGTTTCAAAAGCTAGCACAAACCGTGTTTGATTGAGAGTTCCAAATACATGTATCCATATAGGAGAAAACAGAGTGAAACCTAAACATGAAAACGGTTACTGCAAAGGAACGGTTTAACCTAGAAGAACAAAATTTGGTGAGCCAAGTGGGATTGGTGTACTAATCATTACCTGCAAGTATCATCAAGATTGGGTGAAAAAACGTTTGCTCAGATTTAAGGAAATCGTAGTTTTTTGGAAGCTTGGCAACCCCTTTGAATGAAAGTGATTCTCGTCAGTCTCTGCTTGGGGCTACGTCAATAGGACACAAACCACAGTGATGGAACTTGGAACTACATTATTGTGCAAATTTTCAAAGAACTATCACAAACCGTGTTTGATTTAGAGTTTCAAATATATGTATCCATATAGGAGAAAACAGAGTGAAACCTAAACATGAAAACGGTTACTGCAAAGGAACGGTGTAACCTAGAAGAACGAAATTTGGAGAGCCAAGTGGGATTGGTGTACTGATCATTACCTGCCAGTATCATCAAGATTGGGTGAAAAAATATTTGCTGAGATTTCAGGAAAGCCGTTGTTTTTTGGAAGCTTGGTAACCCCTTTCAATGAAAGTGATTCTTGTCAGTCTCTGCTTGGGGCTACTTCAATAGGACACAAAACATAGCGACAGAACTTGGAACTACATTATTGTGCCAAGTTTCAAAGAGCTAACACAAACCGTGTTTGATTTAGAGTTCCAACTACATGTATCCATATAGTAGAAAACAAAGTGAAACCTAAACATGAAAACGGTTACTGCAAAGGAATGGTTTAACCTAGAAGAACAAAATTAGGTGAGCCAAGTGGGATTGGTGTACTAATCATTACCTGCAAGTATCATCAAGATTGGGTGAAAAAACGTTTGCTCAGATTTAAGGAAATAGTAGTTTTTTTGAAGCTTGGCAACCCCTTTCAATAAAAGTGATTCTCCTCAGTCTCTGCTTGGGGCTACTTCAATAGGACACAAACCACCGTGATGGAACTTGCAACTACCTTATTGTGCAAAGTTTCAAAGAGCTATCACAAACCGTGTTTGATTTAGAGTTCCAAATATATGTATCCATATAGGAGAAAACAGAGTGAAACCTAAACATGAAAACGCTTACTGCAAAGGAATGGTGTAACCTAGAAGAACGAAATTTGGTGAGCCAAGTGGGATTGGTATACTAATCGTTACCTGCAAGTATCATCAAGATTGGTGAAAAAATGTTTGCTGAGATTTCAGGAAACTCGTAGTTTTTTGGAAGCTTGGCAACCCCTTTCAATGAAAGTGATTCTCGTCAGTCTCTGCTTGGGGCTACTTCCATCGGACACAAACCATAGCCATAGAACTTGGAACTACATTATTGTGCCAAGTTTCAAAAGCTAGCACAAACCGTGTTTGATTTAGAGTTCCAACTACATGTATCCGTATAGGAGAAAACAGAGTGAAACCTAAACATGAAAACGATTACTGCAGAGTACCGGTTTAACCTAGAAGAACGAAATTTGGTGAACCAAGTGGGATTGGTGAACTGATCATTACCTGCAAGTATCATCAAGATTGGGTAAAAAAATGTTTGCTGAGATTTCAGGAAACTCGTAGTTTTACGGAAGCTTGGCAACCCCTTTCAATGAAAGTGATTCTCGTCAGTCTCTGCTTGGGGCTACTTCAATAGGACACAAATCATAGCGATAGAACTTGGAACTACATTATTGTGCCAAGTTTCAAAGAATTAGCACAAACCGTGTTTGATTTAGAGTTCCAACAACATGTATCCATATAGGAGAAAACAGAGTGAAACCTAAACATGAAAACGGTTCTTGCAAAGGAATGGTTTAACCTAGAAGAACAAAATTTGGTGAGCCAAGTGGGATTGGTGTACTGATCATTACCTTCAAGTATCATCAAGATTGGTGAAAAAATGTTTGCTGAGATTTCAGGAAACTCGTAGTTTTTTGGAAGCTTGGCAACTCCTTTCAATGAAAGTGATTCTCCTCAGTCTCTGCTTGGGGCTACTTCAATATGACACAAAACATAGCGACAGAACTTGGAACTACATTATTGTGCCAAGTTTCAAAGAGCTAGCACAAACCGTGTTTGATTTAGAGGTCCAACTACATATATCCATATAGGAAAAAACAGAGTGAAACCTAAACATGAAAACGGTTGCTACAAAGGAACGGTTTAACCTAGAAGAACGAAATTTGGTGAGCCAAGTGGGATTGGTGTACTGATCATTACCTGCAAGTATCATCGAGATTGGTGAAAAAATGTTTGCTGAGATTTCAGGAAACTCGTAGTTTTTTGGAAGCTTGGCAACCCCTTTCAATGAAAGTGATTCTCGTCAGTCTCTGCTTGGGGCTACTTCAATAGGACACAAACCATAGCGATAGAACTTGGAACTACATTATTGTGCCAAGTTTCAAAGAATTAGCACAAACCGTGTTTGATTTAGAGTTCCAACTACATGTATCCATATAGGAGAAAACAGAGTGAAACCTAAACATGAAAAAGGTTCTTGCAAAGGAATGTTTTAACCTAGAAGAACGAAATTTGGTGAGCCAAGTGGGATTGGTGTACTAATCATTACCTGCAAGTATCATCAAGATTGGGAGAAAAAACGTTTGCTCAGATTTAAGGAAATCGTAGTTTTTTGGAAGCTTGGCAACCCCTTTGAATGAAAGTGATTCTCGTCAGTCTCTGCTTGGGGCTATTTCAATAGGACACAAACCATAGTGATGGAAGTTGGAACTACATTATTGTGCAAATTTTCAAAGAGCTATCACAAACCGTGTTTGATTTAGAGTTTCAAATATATGTATCCATATAGGAGAAAACAGAGTGAAACCTAAACATGAAAACGGTTACTGCAAAGGAACGGTGTAACCTAGAAGAACGAAATTTGGTGAGCCAAGTGGGATTGGTATACTAATCATTACCTGCAAGTATCATCAAGATTGGTGAAAAAATGTTTGCTGAGATTTCAGGAAACTCGTAGTTTTTTTGGAAGCTTGGCAACCCCTTTCAATGAAAGTGATTCTCGTCAGTCTCTGCTTGGGGCTACTTCAATAGGACACAAACCATAGCGATAGAACTTGGAACTACATTATTGTGCCAAGTTTCAAAGAGCTAGCACAAACCGCGTTTGATTTAGAGTTCCAACTACATGTATCCATATAGGAGAAAACAGAGTGAAACCTAAACATGAAAACGGTTACTGCAAAGGAACGGTTTAACCTAGAAGAACGAAATTTGGTGAGCCAAGTGGGATTGGTGTACTGATCATTACCTGCAAGTATCATCAAGATTGGGTGAAAAAATGTTTGCTGAGATTTCAGGAAACTCGTAGTTTTTTGGAAGCTTGGCAACCTGTTTCAATGAATGGGATTCTCGTCAGTCTCTGCTTGGGGCTACTTCAATAGGACACAAACCATAGCGATAGAACTTGGTACTACATTATTGTGCAGGGTTTCAAAGAGCTAGCACACACCGTGTTTGATTTAGAGTTCCAACTACATATATCCATATAGGAGAAAACAGAGTGAAACCTAAACATGAAAACGGTTGCTACAAAGGAACGGTTTAACCTAGAAGAACGAAATTTGGTGAGCCAAGTGGGATTGGTGTACTGATCATTATCTGCATGTATCATCAAGATTGGTGAAAAAATGTTTGCTGAGATTTCAGGAAACTCGTAGTTTTTTGGAAGATTGTCAACCCCTTTCAATGAAAGTGATTCTCGTCAGTCTCTGCTTGGGGCTACTTCAATAGGACACAAACCATAGCCATAGAACTTGGAACTACATTATTGTGCCAAGTTTCAAAGAGCTAGCACAAACCGTGTTTGATTTAGAGTTCCAACTACATGTATCCGTATAGGAGAAAACAGAGTGAAACCTAAACATGAAAACGGTTACTGCAGAGGAACGCTTTAACCTAGAAGAACAAAATTTCGTGAGCCAAGTGGGATTGGTGTACTGATCATTACCTGTAAGTATCATCAAGTTTGGTGAAAAAATGTTTGGTGAGATTTCAGGAAACTCGTAGTTTTTTGGAAGCTTGGCAACCCCTTTCAATGAAAGTGATTCTCGTCAGTCTCTGCTTGGGGCTACTTCCATAGGACACAAAACATAGCGATAGAACTTGGAACTACATTATTGTGCCAAGTTTCAAAGAGCTAGCACAAACCGTGTTTGATTTAGAGTTCCAAATACATGTATCCATATAGGAGAAAACAGAGTGAAACCTAAACATGAAAACGGTTACTAAAGGAACGGTTTAACCTAGAAGAACAAAATTTGGTGAGCCAAGTGGGATTGGTGTACTAATCATTACCTGCAAGTATCATCAAGATTGGGTGAAAAAACGTTTGCTCAGATTTAAGGAAATCGTAGTTTTTTGGAAGCTTGGCAACCCCTTTGAATGAAAGTGATTCTCGTCAGTCTCTGCTTGGGGCTAATTCAATAGGACACAAACCATAGTGATGGAACTTGGAACTACATTAATGTGCAAATTTTCAAAGAGCTATCACAAACCGTGTTTGATTTAGAGTTTCAAATATATGTATCCATATAGGAGAAAACAGAGTGAAACCTAAACATGAAAACGGTTACTGCAAAGGAACGGTTTAACCTAGAAGAACGAAATTTTGTGAGCCAAGTGGGATTGGTGTACTGATCATTACCTTCAAGTATCATCAAGATTGGGTGAAAAATGTTTGCTGAGATTTCAGGAAACTCGTAGTTTTACGGAAGCTTGGGAACCCCTTTCAATGAAAGTGATTCTCGTCAGTCTCTGCTTCGGGCTACTTCAATAGGACACAAACCATAACGATAGAACTTGGAACTACATTATTGTACCAAGTTTCAAAGAATTAGCACAAACCGTGTTTGATTTAGAGTTCCAACTACATGTATCCATAAAGGAGAAAACAGAGTGAAACCTAAACATGAAAACGGTTACTGCAAAGGAACGGTTTAACCTAGAAGAACGAAATTTGGTGAGCCAAGTGGGATTGGTATACTAATCATTACTTGCAATAATCATCAAGATTGGTGAAAAAATGTTTGCTGAGATTTCAGGAAACTCGTAGTTTTTTGGAAGCTTGGCAACCCCTTTCAATGAAAGTGATTCTCGTCAGTCTCTGCTTGGGGCTACTTCAATAGGACACAAACCATAGCCATAGAACTTGGAACTACATTATTGTGCCAAGTTTCAAAGACCTAGCACAAACCGTGTTTGATTTAGAGTTCCAACTACATATATCCATATAGGAGAAAACAGAGTGAAACCTAAACATGAAAATGGATACTACAAATGTACGGTTTAACCTAGAAGAAGGAAATTTGGTGAGCCAAGTGGGATTGGTGTACTGATCATTACCTAAAAGTATCATCAAGATTGGTGAAAAAATGTTTGCTGAGATTCCAGGAAACTCGTAGTTTTTTGGAAGCTTGGCAACCTGTTTCAATGAATGGGATTCTCGTCAGTCTCTGCTTGGGGCTACTTCAATAGGACACAAACCATAGCGGTAGAACTTGGAACTACATTATTGTGCAGGTTTTCAAAGAGCTAGCACACACCGTGTTTGATTTAGAGTTCCAACTACATATATCCATATAGGAGAAACCAGAGTGAAACCTAAACATGAAAACGGTTGCTACAAAGGAACGGTTTAACCTAGAAGAACGAAATTTGGTGAGCCAAGTGGGATTGGTGTACTGATCATTATCTGCAAGTATCATCAAGATTGGTGAAAAAATGTTTGCTGAGATTTCAGGAAACTCGTAGTGTTTTGGAAGCTTGGCAACCCCTTTCAATGAAAGTGATTCTTGTCAGTCTCTGCTTGGGGCTACTTCCATAGGACACAAACCATAGCGATAGAACTTGGAACTACATTATTGTGCCAAGTTTCAAAGAGCTAGTACAAACCGTGTTTGATTTAGAGTTCCAAATACATGTATCCATATCGGAGGAAACAGAGTGAAACCTAAATATGAAAACGGTTACTGCAAAGGAACGGTTTAACCTAGAAGAACAAAATTTGGTGAGCCAAGTGGGATTGGTGTACTAATCATTACCTGCAAGTATCATCAAGATTGGGTGAAAAAACGTTTGCTCAGATTTAAGGAAATAGTAGTTTTTTTGAAGCTTGGCAACCCCTTTCAATAAAAGTGATTCTCGTCAGTCTCTGCTTGGGGCTACTTCAATAGGACACAAACCATAGTGATGGAACTTGCAACTACATTATTTTGCAAAGTTTCAAAGAGCTATCACAAACCGTGTTTGATTTAGAGTTCCAACTACATGTATCCATATAGGAGAAAACAGAGTGAAACCTAAACATGAAAACGGTTACTGCAAAGGAACGGTTTAACCTAGAAGAACGAAATTTGGTGAGCCAAGTGGGATTGGATTACTGATCATTACCTGCAAGTATCATCAAGATTGGTGAAAAAATGTTTGGTGAGATTTCAGGAAACTCGTAGTTTTTTTGGAAGGTTGGCAACCCCTTTCAATGAAAGTGATTCTCGTCAGTCTCTGCTTCGGGCTACTTCAATAGGACACAAACCATAGCGATAGAACTTGGAACTACATTATTGTGCCAAGTTTCAAAGAGCTAGCACAAACCGTGTTTGATTTAGAGTTCCAACTACATGTATCCATATAGGAGAAAACAGAGTGAAACCTAAACATGAAAACGGTTCCTGCAAAGGAACGGTTTAACCTAGAAGAACGAAATTTGGTGAGCCAAGTGGGATTGGGGTACTGATCATTACCTGCAAGTATCATCAAGATTGGTGAAAAAATGTTTGCTGAGATTTCAGGAAACTCGTCGTTTTTTGGAATCTTGGCAACCCCTTTCAATGAAAGTGATTCTCGTCAGTCTCTGCTTCGGGCTACTTCAATAGGACACAAACCATAGCGATAGAACTTGGAACTACATTATTGTGCCAAGTTTCAAAGAATTAGCACAAACCGTGTTTGATTTAGAGTTCCAACTACATGTATCCATATAGGAGAAAACAGAGTGAAACCTAAACATGAAAACGGTTACTGCAAAGGAACGGTTTAACCTAGAAGAACGAAATTTGGTGAGCCAAGTGGGATTGGTGTACTGATCATTACCTGCAAGTATCATCAAGATTGGTGAAAAAATGTTTGCTGAGATTTCAGGAAACTCGTAGTTTTTTGGAAGCTTGGCAACCCCTTTCAATGAAAGTGATTCTCGTCAGTCTCTGCTTGGGGCTACTTCAATAGGACACAAACCATAGCGATAGAACTTGGAACTACATTATTGTGCCAAGTTTCAAAGACCTAGCACAAACCGAGTTTGATTTAGAGTTCCAACTACATGTATCCATATAGGAGAAAACAGAGTGAAACCTAAACATGAAAACGGTTACTGCAAAGGAACGGTTTAACCTAGAAGAACGAAATTTGGTGAGCCAAGTGGGATTGGATTACTGATCATTACCTGCAAGTATCATCAAGATTGGGTGAAAAAATGTTTGCTGAGATTTCAGGAAACTCGTAGTTTTTTGGAATCTTGGCAACCCCTTTCAATGAAAGTGATTCTCGTCAGTCTCTGCTTGGGGCTACTTCAATAGGACACAAACCATAGCGATAGAACTTGGAACTACATTATTGTGCCACGTTTCAAAGAGCTATCACAAACCGAGTTTGATTTAGAGTTCCAACTACATGTATCCATATAGGAGAAAACAGAGTGAAACCTAAACATGAAAACGGTTACTGCAAAGGAACGGTTTAACCTAGAAGAACGAAATTTGGTGAGCCAAGTGGGATTGGTGTACTGATCATTACCTGCAAGTATCATCAAGATTGGGTGAAAAAATGTTTGCTGAGATTTCAGGAAACTCGTAGTTTTTTGGAAGCTTGGCAACCTGTTTCAATGAATGGGATTCTCGTCAGTCTCTGCTTGGGGCTACTTCAATAGGACACAAACCATAGCGATAGAACTTGGTACTACATTATTGTGCAGGGTTTCAAAGAGCTAGCACACACCGTGTTTGATTTAGAGTTCCAACTACATATATCCATATAGGAGAAAACAGAGTGAAACCTAAACATGAAAACGGTTGCTACAAAGGAACGGTTTAACCTAGAAGAACGAAATTTGGTGAGCCAAGTGGGATTGGTGTACTGATCATTATCTGCATGTATCATCAAGATTGGTGAAAAAATGTTTGCTGAGATTTCAGGAAACTCGTAGTTTTTTGGAAGATTGTCAACCCCTTTCAATGAAAGTGATTCTCGTCAGTCTCTGCTTGGGGCTACTTCAATAGGACACAAACCATAGCCATAGAACTTGGAACTACATTATTGTGCCAAGTTTCAAAGAGCTAGCACAAACCGTGTTTGATTTAGAGTTCCAACTACATGTATCCGTATAGGAGAAAACAGAGTGAAACCTAAACATGAAAACGGTTACTAAAGGAACGGTTTAACCTAGAAGAACAAAATTTGGTGAGCCAAGTGGGATTGGTGTACTAATCATTACCTGCAAGTATCATCAAGATTGGGTGAAAAAACGTTTGCTCAGATTTAAGGAAATCGTAGTTTTTTGGAAGCTTGGCAACCCCTTTGAATGAAAGTGATTCTCGTCAGTCTCTGCTTGGGGCTAATTCAATAGGACACAAACCATAGTGATGGAACTTGGAACTACATTAATGTGCAAATTTTCAAAGAGCTATCACAAACCGTGTTTGATTTAGAGTTTCAAATATATGTATCCATATAGGAGAAAACAGAGTGAAACCTAAACATGAAAACGGTTACTGCAAAGGAACGGTTTAACCTAGAAGAACGAAATTTTGTGAGCCAAGTGGGATTGGTGTACTGATCATTACCTTCAAGTATCATCAAGATTGGGTGAAAAATGTTTGCTGAGATTTCAGGAAACTCGTAGTTTTACGGAAGCTTGGGAACCCCTTTCAATGAAAGTGATTCTCGTCAGTCTCTGCTTCGGGCTACTTCAATAGGACACAAACCATAACGATAGAACTTGGAACTACATTATTGTACCAAGTTTCAAAGAATTAGCACAAACCGTGTTTGATTTAGAGTTCCAACTACATGTATCCATAAAGGAGAAAACAGAGTGAAACCTAAACATGAAAACGGTTACTGCAAAGGAACGGTTTAACCTAGAAGAACGAAATTTGGTGAGCCAAGTGGGATTGGTATACTAATCATTACTTGCAATAATCATCAAGATTGGTGAAAAAATGTTTGCTGAGATTTCAGGAAACTCGTAGTTTTTTGGAAGCTTGGCAACCCCTTTCAATGAAAGTGATTCTCGTCAGTCTCTGCTTGGGGCTACTTCAATAGGACACAAACCATAGCCATAGAACTTGGAACTACATTATTGTGCCAAGTTTCAAAGACCTAGCACAAACCGTGTTTGATTTAGAGTTCCAACTACATATATCCATATAGGAGAAAACAGAGTGAAACCTAAACATGAAAATGGATACTACAAATGTACGGTTTAACCTAGAAGAAGGAAATTTGGTGAGCCAAGTGGGATTGGTGTACTGATCATTACCTAAAAGTATCATCAAGATTGGTGAAAAAATGTTTGCTGAGATTCCAGGAAACTCGTAGTTTTTTGGAAGCTTGGCAACCTGTTTCAATGAATGGGATTCTCGTCAGTCTCTGCTTGGGGCTACTTCAATAGGACACAAACCATAGCGGTAGAACTTGGAACTACATTATTGTGCAGGTTTTCAAAGAGCTAGCACACACCGTGTTTGATTTAGAGTTCCAACTACATATATCCATATAGGAGAAACCAGAGTGAAACCTAAACATGAAAACGGTTGCTACAAAGGAACGGTTTAACCTAGAAGAACGAAATTTGGTGAGCCAAGTGGGATTGGTGTACTGATCATTATCTGCAAGTATCATCAAGATTGGTGAAAAAATGTTTGCTGAGATTTCAGGAAACTCGTAGTGTTTTGGAAGCTTGGCAACCCCTTTCAATGAAAGTGATTCTTGTCAGTCTCTGCTTGGGGCTACTTCCATAGGACACAAACCATAGCGATAGAACTTGGAACTACATTATTGTGCCAAGTTTCAAAGAGCTAGTACAAACCGTGTTTGATTTAGAGTTCCAAATACATGTATCCATATCGGAGGAAACAGAGTGAAACCTAAATATGAAAACGGTTACTGCAAAGGAACGGTTTAACCTAGAAGAACAAAATTTGGTGAGCCAAGTGGGATTGGTGTACTAATCATTACCTGCAAGTATCATCAAGATTGGGTGAAAAAACGTTTGCTCAGATTTAAGGAAATAGTAGTTTTTTTGAAGCTTGGCAACCCCTTTCAATAAAAGTGATTCTCGTCAGTCTCTGCTTGGGGCTACTTCAATAGGACACAAACCATAGTGATGGAACTTGCAACTACATTATTTTGCAAAGTTTCAAAGAGCTATCACAAACCGTGTTTGATTTAGAGTTCCAACTACATGTATCCATATAGGAGAAAACAGAGTGAAACCTAAACATGAAAACGGTTACTGCAAAGGAACGGTTTAACCTAGAAGAACGAAATTTGGTGAGCCAAGTGGGATTGGATTACTGATCATTACCTGCAAGTATCATCAAGATTGGTGAAAAAATGTTTGGTGAGATTTCAGGAAACTCGTAGTTTTTTTGGAAGGTTGGCAACCCCTTTCAATGAAAGTGATTCTCGTCAGTCTCTGCTTCGGGCTACTTCAATAGGACACAAACCATAGCGATAGAACTTGGAACTACATTATTGTGCCAAGTTTCAAAGAGCTAGCACAAACCGTGTTTGATTTAGAGTTCCAACTACATGTATCCATATAGGAGAAAACAGAGTGAAACCTAAACATGAAAACGGTTCCTGCAAAGGAACGGTTTAACCTAGAAGAACGAAATTTGGTGAGCCAAGTGGGATTGGGGTACTGATCATTACCTGCAAGTATCATCAAGATTGGTGAAAAAATGTTTGCTGAGATTTCAGGAAACTCGTCGTTTTTTGGAATCTTGGCAACCCCTTTCAATGAAAGTGATTCTCGTCAGTCTCTGCTTCGGGCTACTTCAATAGGACACAAACCATAGCGATAGAACTTGGAACTACATTATTGTGCCAAGTTTCAAAGAATTAGCACAAACCGTGTTTGATTTAGAGTTCCAACTACATGTATCCATATAGGAGAAAACAGAGTGAAACCTAAACATGAAAACGGTTACTGCAAAGGAACGGTTTAACCTAGAAGAACGAAATTTGGTGAGCCAAGTGGGATTGGTGTACTGATCATTACCTGCAAGTATCATCAAGATTGGTGAAAAAATGTTTGCTGAGATTTCAGGAAACTCGTAGTTTTTTGGAAGCTTGGCAACCCCTTTCAATGAAAGTGATTCTCGTCAGTCTCTGCTTGGGGCTACTTCAATAGGACACAAACCATAGCGATAGAACTTGGAACTACATTATTGTGCCAAGTTTCAAAGACCTAGCACAAACCGAGTTTGATTTAGAGTTCCAACTACATGTATCCATATAGGAGAAAACAGAGTGAAACCTAAACATGAAAACGGTTACTGCAAAGGAACGGTTTAACCTAGAAGAACGAAATTTGGTGAGCCAAGTGGGATTGGATTACTGATCATTACCTGCAAGTATCATCAAGATTGGGTGAAAAAATGTTTGCTGAGATTTCAGGAAACTCGTAGTTTTTTGGAATCTTGGCAACCCCTTTCAATGAAAGTGATTCTCGTCAGTCTCTGCTTGGGGCTACTTCAATAGGACACAAACCATAGCGATAGAACTTGGAACTACATTATTGTGCCACGTTTCAAAGAGCTATCACAAACCGAGTTTGATTTAGAGTTCCAACTACATGTATCCATATAGGAGAAAACAGAGTGAAACCTAAACATGAAAACGGTTACTGCAAAGGAACGGTTTAACCTAGAAGAACGAAATTTGGTGAGCCAAGTGGGATTGGTGTACTGATCATTACCTGCAAGTATCATCAAGATTGGGTGAAAAAATGTTTGCTGAGATTTCAGGAAACTCGTAGTTTTTTGGAAGCTTGGCAACCTGTTTCAATGAATGGGATTCTCGTCAGTCTCTGCTTGGGGCTACTTCAATAGGACACAAACCATAGCGATAGAACTTGGTACTACATTATTGTGCAGGGTTTCAAAGAGCTAGCACACACCGTGTTTGATTTAGAGTTCCAACTACATATATCCATATAGGAGAAAACAGAGTGAAACCTAAACATGAAAACGGTTGCTACAAAGGAACGGTTTAACCTAGAAGAACGAAATTTGGTGAGCCAAGTGGGATTGGTGTACTGATCATTATCTGCATGTATCATCAAGATTGGTGAAAAAATGTTTGCTGAGATTTCAGGAAACTCGTAGTTTTTTGGAAGATTGTCAACCCCTTTCAATGAAAGTGATTCTCGTCAGTCTCTGCTTGGGGCTACTTCAATAGGACACAAACCATAGCCATAGAACTTGGAACTACATTATTGTGCCAAGTTTCAAAGAGCTAGCACAAACCGTGTTTGATTTAGAGTTCCAACTACATGTATCCGTATAGGAGAAAACAGAGTGAAACCTAAACATGAAAACGGTTACTGCAGAGGAACGCTTTAACCTAGAAGAACAAAATTTCGTGAGCCAAGTGGGATTGGTGTACTGATCATTACCTGTAAGTATCATCAAGTTTGGTGAAAAAATGTTTGGTGAGATTTCAGGAAACTCGTAGTTTTTTGGAAGCTTGGCAACCCCTTTCAATGAAAGTGATTCTCGTCAGTCTCTGCTTGGGGCTACTTCCATAGGACACAAAACATAGCGATAGAACTTGGAACTACATTATTGTGCCAAGTTTCAAAGAGCTAGCACAAACCGTGTTTGATTTAGAGTTCCAAATACATGTATCCATATAGGAGAAAACAGAGTGAAACCTAAACATGAAAACGGTTACTAAAGGAACGGTTTAACCTAGAAGAACAAAATTTGGTGAGCCAAGTGGGATTGGTGTACTAATCATTACCTGCAAGTATCATCAAGATTGGGTGAAAAAACGTTTGCTCAGATTTAAGGAAATCGTAGTTTTTTGGAAGCTTGGCAACCCCTTTGAATGAAAGTGATTCTCGTCAGTCTCTGCTTGGGGCTAATTCAATAGGACACAAACCATAGTGATGGAACTTGGAACTACATTAATGTGCAAATTTTCAAAGAGCTATCACAAACCGTGTTTGATTTAGAGTTTCAAATATATGTATCCATATAGGAGAAAACAGAGTGAAACCTAAACATGAAAACGGTTACTGCAAAGGAACGGTTTAACCTAGAAGAACGAAATTTTGTGAGCCAAGTGGGATTGGTGTACTGATCATTACCTGCAAGTATCATCAAGATTGGGTGAAAAATGTTTGCTGAGATTTCAGGAAACTCGTAGTTTTACGGAAGCTTGGGAACCCCTTTCAATGAAAGTGATTCTCGTCAGTCTCTGCTTCGGGCTACTTCAATAGGACACAAACCATAACGATAGAACTTGGAACTACATTATTGTACCAAGTTTCAAAGAATTAGCACAAACCGTGTTTGATTTAGAGTTCCAACTACATGTATCCATAAAGGAGAAAACAGAGTGAAACCTAAACATGAAAACGGTTACTGCAAAGGAACGGTTTAACCTAGAAGAACGAAATTTGGTGAGCCAAGTGGGATTGGTATACTAATCATTACTTGCAATAATCATCAAGATTGGTGAAAAAATGTTTGCTGAGATTTCAGGAAACTCGTAGTTTTTTGGAAGCTTGGCAACCCCTTTCAATGAAAGTGATTCTCGTCAGTCTCTGCTTGGGGCTACTTCAATAGGACACAAACATAGCCCATAGAACTTGGAACTACATTATTGTGCCAAGTTTCAAAGAGCGAGCACAAACCGTGTTTGATTTAGAGTTCCAACTACATATATCCATATAGGAGAAAACAGAGTGAAACCTAAACATGAAAATGGATACTACAATGTACGGTTTAACCTAGAAGAAGGGAAATTTGGTGAGCCAAGTGGGATTGGTGTACTGATCATTACCTAAAAGTATCATCAAGATTGGTGAAAAAATGTTTGCTGAGATTCCAGGAAACTCGTAGTTTTTTGGAAGCTTGGCAACCTGTTTCAATGAATGGATTCTCGTCAGTCTCTGCTTGGGGCTACTTCAATAGGACACAAACCATAGCGGTAGAACTTGGAACTACATTTATTGTGCAGGTTTTCAAAGAGCTAGCACACACCGTGTTTGATTTAGAGTTCCAACTACATATATCCATATAGGAGAAACCAGAGTGAAACCTAAACATGAAAACGGTTGCTACAAAGGAACGGTTTAACCTAGAAGAACGAAATTTGGTGAGCCAAGTGGGATTGGTGTACTGATCATTACCTGCAAGTATCATCAAGATTGGTGAAAAAATGTTTGCTTGAGATTTCAGGAAACTCGTAGTTTTTTGGAAGCTTGGCAACCCCTTTCAATGAAAGTGATTCTCGTCAGTCTCTGCTTGGGGCTACTTCAATAGGACACAAACCATAGCGATAGAACTTGGAACTACATTATTGTGCCAAGTTTCAAAGACCTAGCACAAACCGAGTTTGATTTAGAGTTCCAACTACATGTATCCATATAGGAGAAAACAGAGTGAAACCTAAACATGAAAACGGTTACTGCAAAGGAACGGTTAACCTAGAAGAACGAAATTTGGTGAGCCAAGTGGGATTGGATTACTGATCATTACCTGCAAGTATCATCAAGATTGGGTGAAAAAATGTTTGCTGAGATTTCAGGAAACTCGTAGTTTTTTGGAATCTTGGCAACCCCTTTCAATGAAAGTGATTCTCGTCAGTCTCTGCTTGGGGGCTACTTCAATAGGACACAAACCATAGCGATAGAACTTGGAACTACATTATTGTGCCACGTTTCAAAGAGCTATCACAAACCGAGTTTGATTTAGAGTTCCAACTACATGTATCCATATAGGAGAAAACAGAGTGAAACCTAAACATGAAAACGGTTACTGCAAAGGAACGGTTTAACCTAGAAGAACGAAATTTGGTGAGCCAAGTGGGATTGGATTACTGATCATTACCTGCAAGTATCATCAAGATTGGGTGAAAAAATGTTTGCTGAGATTTCAGGAAACTCGTAGTTTTTTGGAATCTTGGCAACCCCTTTCAATGAAAGTGATTCTCGTCAGTCTCTGCTTCGGGCTACTTCAATAGGACACAAACCATAGCGATAGAACTTGGAACTACATTATTGTGCCAAGTTTCAAAGAATTAGCACAAACCGTGTTTGATTTAGAGTTCCAACTACATGTATCCATATAGGAGAAAACAGAGTGAAACCTAAACATGAAAACGGTTACTGCAAAGGAACGGTTTAACCTAGAAGAACGAAATTTGGTGAGCCAAGTGGGATTGGTGTACTGATCATTACCTGCAAGTATCATCAAGATTGGTGAAAAAATGTTTGCTGAGAATTTCAGGAAACTCGTAGATTTTTGGAAGCTTGGGCACCCCTTTCAATGAAAGTGATTCTCGTAGGTCTCTGCTTTGGGGCTACTTCAATAGGACACAAACCATAGAGATAGAACTTGGAACTACATTATTGTGCCAAGTTTCAAAGAGCTAGCACAAACCGTGTTTGATTTAGAGTTCCAACTACATGTATCCATATAGGAGAAAACAGAGTGAAAACTAAACATGAAAACGGTTACTGCAAAGGGAACGGTTTAACCTAGAAGAACGAAATTTGGTAAGCCAAGTTTGATTGGATTACTGATCATTACCTGCAAGTATCATCAAGATTGGTGAAAAAATGTTTGGTGAGATTTCAGGAAACTCGTAGTTTTTTTGGAAGGTTGGCAACCCCTTTCAATGAAAGTGAGTCTCGTCAGTCTCTGCTTCGGCTACTTCAATAGGACACAAACCATAGCGATAGAACTTGGAACTACATTATTGTGCCAAGTTTCAAAGAATTAGCACAAACCGTGTTTGATTTAGAGTTCCAACTACATGTATGCATATAGGAGAAAACGGAGTGAAACCCAAATATGAAAACGGTTACTGCAAAGGAACGGTTTTAACCTAGAAGAACGAAATTGTTGAACAAAGTGGGATTGGGGTACTGATCATTACCTGCCAGTATCATCAAGATTGGGTGAAAAAATGTTTCCTCAGGTTTCAGGAAACTCCTAGTTTTTTGGAAGCTTGGCAACCCAATTCAATGAAAGTTATTCTCGTCAGTCTCTGCTTGGGGTACTTTAATAGGACACAAACCATAGCGATAGAACTTGGAACTACATTATTGTGCCAAGTTTCAAAGAGCTAGCACAAACCGTGTTTGATTTAGAGTTCCAACTACATGTATCCATATAGGAGAAAACAGAATGAAACCTAAACATGAAAACGGTTACTGCAATGCAACGATTTAACCTAGAAGAACGAAATTTGGTGAGCCAAGTGGGATTGGAGTACTTATCATTACCTGCCAGTATCATCAAGATTGGGTGAAAAATGTTTGCTGAGATTTCAGGAAACTCGTAGTTTTTTGGAAGCTTGGCAACCCCTTTCAATGAAAGTGATTCTCGTCAGTCTCTACTTGGGGCTACTTCAATAGGACATAAACCATAGCGATAGAACTTGGAACTACATTATTGTGCCAAGTTTCAAAGAGCTAGCACAAACCGCGTTTGATTTAGAGTTCCAAATACATGTATCTATATAGGAGAAAACAGAGTGAAACCTAAACATGAAAACAGTTACTGCAAAGGAACGGTTTAACCTAGCAGAAAGAAATTTGGTGAGCCAAGTGGGATTGGTGTACTGATCATTACCTGCAAGTATCATCAAAATTGGGTGAAAAAATATTTGCTGAGATTTCAGGAAACTCGTAGTTTTTCGGAAGCTTGGCAACCCCTTTCAATGAAAGTGATTCTCGTTAGTCTCTGCTTGGGGCTACTTCAATAGGACACAAACCATAGCGATAGAACTTGGAACTACAATATTGTGCCGCGTTTCAAAGAGCTAGCACAAACCGTGTATGATTTAGACTTCCAAATACCTGTATCCATATAGGAGACAACAGAGTGAAACCTAAACATGAAAACGGTTACTGCAAAGGAACGGTTTAACGTAGAAGAACGGAATTTGGTGAGCCAAGTGGGAATAGTGTACCTATCATTATCTGCCAGTATCATCAAGATTGGGTGAAAAAAAGGTTTGCTGAGATTTCAGAAACTCGAAGTTTTTTGAAAAAAAAGAGGAAATAATAGAAGAAGAACAAAAGAAACAATAGAAAAATTGTACAAACTATGTAGTTAGAGCTCACACGCGCGCTATATTTTCGAACTACATTATTGTGTCAAGTTTCAAAGACCTAGCACAAACCGTGTTTGATTTAGAGTTCCAACTACATGTATCCATATAGGAGAAAACAGAGTGAAACCTAAACATGAAAACGGTTACTGCAAGGGAACGGTTTAAACTAGAAGAACGAAATTTGGTGAGCCAAGTGGGATTGGTGTACTGATCAATATCTACAATTATCATCAAGATTGGGTGAAAAAATGTTTGCTGAGATTTCAGGAAACTCGTAGTTTTTCGGAAGCTTGGCATCCCCCTTCAATGAAAGTGATTCTCATCAGTCTCTGCTTGGGGCTACTTCAATAGGACACAAACCATAGCGATAGAACTTGGAACTACAGTATTGTGCCACGTTTCAAAGAGCTAGCACGAACCGTGTTTGATTTTGTGTTCCAAATACATGTATCCATATAGGAGAAAACAGAGTGAAACCTAAACATTAAAACGGTTACGGCAAAGGAATGGTTTACCCTACAAGATCGAAATTTGGTGAGCCAAGTGGGATTGGGGTACTGATCATTACCTGCCAGTAACATCAAGATTTTGAGAAAAAATGTTTGCTGAGATTTCAGGAAACTCGTAGCTTTTTGGAAGCTTGGCAACCCCTTTCAATGAAAGTGATTCTGGTCAGTCTCTGCTTAGAGCTACTTGAATAGGACACAAACCATAGCTATAGAACTTGGAACTACATTATTGTGAAAGTTTCAAAGAGCTACCACGAACCGCATTTGATGTAGAGTTCCAAACACATGTATCCATATAGGAGAAAACAGAGTGAAACCCAAACATGAAAACGGTCACTGCAAAGGAACGGTATAACCTAGAAGAACGAAATTTGGTAAGCCAAGTGGGATTGGAGTACTGATCATTACCTGAAAGTATCATTGGGTGAAAAAATGTTTGCTGAGATTTCAGGAAACACGTAGTTTTTCGGAAGCTTGGCAACCCCTTTCAATGAAAGTGATTCTCATCAGTCTCTGCTTGGGGCTACTTCAATAGGACACAAACCATAGCGATAGTACATCAAACTACATTATTGTGCCAAGTTTCAAAGAGCTAGCACAAACCGTGTTTGATTTAGATTTCCAACTATATGTATCCATATAGGAGAAAACAGAGTGAAACCTAAAAATGAAAACGGTTACTGCAGAGGAACGGTTTAACCTAGAAGAATGAAATTTGATGAGCCAAGTGGGATTGGAGTACTTATCATTACCTGCCAGTATCATCAAGATTGGGTGAAAAAATGTTTCCTCAGATTTCAGGAAATTTGTAGTTTTTTGGAAGCTTGGCAACCCCTTTCAATGATAGTGATTCTCATCAGTCCCTGCTTGGGGCAACTTCAATAGTACACAAACCGTAGCTATAGAACTTGGAACTGCATTATGGTGCAAAGTTTCAAAGAGCTAGCACTAACCGTGTTTGATTTAGAGTTCCAACTACATGTATCCATATAGGAGAAAACAGAGTGAAACCTAAACATGAAAACGGTTACTGCAAAGGAACGGTTTAACCTAGAAGAACGAAATTTGGTGAGCCAAGTGGGATTGGTGTACTGATAATTACCTGCAAGTATCATCAAGATTGGGTGAAAAAATGTTTGCTGAGATTTCAGGAAACTCGTTGTTTTTGGAAGCTTGGTAACCCCTTTCAATGAAAGTGATTCTCGTCAGTCTCTGCTTGGGAATACTTCAATAGGACACAAACCATAGTGATAGAACTTGGAACTACATTATTGTGCCAAGTTTCAAAGAGCTAGCACAAACCGTGTTTGATTTAGAGTTCCAACTACATGTATCCATATAGTAGACAACAGACTGAAACCCAAACATGAAAACGGTTACTGCAAAGGAACGGTTTAACCTAGAAGAACGAAATTTGGAGAGGCAAGTGGGAATGGTGCACTGATCATTACCTGCAAGTATCATCAAGATTGGGTGAAAAAATGTTTGCTGAGATTTCAGGAAACTCGTAGCTTTTTGGAACCTTGGCAACCCCTTTCAATGAAAGTGATTCTCGTCAGTCTCTGCTTGGGGCTACTTCAATAGGACACAAACCATAGCCATAGAACTTGGAACTACATTATTGTGCCAAGATTCAAAGAGCTAGTACAAACCGCGTTTGATTTAGAGTTCCAACTACATGTATCCATATAGGAGAAAACAGAGTGAAACCTAAACATGAAAACGGTTAGTGCAAACGAACGGTTTAACCTAGAAGAACAAAATTTGGTGAGCCAAGTGGGATTGGTGTACTGATCATTATCTACAATTATCATCAAGTTTGGGTGAAAAAATATTTGCTGAGATTTCAGGAAACTCGTAGTTTTTCGGAAGCTTGGCATCCCCTTTCAATGAAAGTGATTCTCATCAGTCTCTGCTTGGGGCTACTTCAATAGGACACAAACCATAGCGATAGAACTTGGAACTACATTATTGTGCCACGTTACAAAGAGCTAGCACAAACGGTGTTTGATTTAGAGTTCCAAATACATGTATCCATATAGGAGAAAACAGAGTGAAACCCAAACATGAAAACGGTCACTGCAAAGGAACGTTATAACCTAGAAGAACTAAATTTGGTGAGCCAAGTGGGATTGGAGTACTGATCATTACCTGCAAGTATCATTGGGTGAAAAAATGTTTGCTGAGATTTCAGGAAACTCGTAGTTTTTTGGAAGCTTTGCAACCCCTTTCAATGAAAGTGATTCTCGTCAGTCTCTGCTTGGGGCTACTTCAATAGGACACAAACCATAGCGATAGTACATCGAACTACATTATTGTGCCAAGTTTCAAAGAGCTAGCACAAACCGTGTTTGATTTAGAGTTCCAACTACATGTATCCATATAGTAGAAAACAGAGTGAAACCTAAACATGAAAACGGTTACTGCAAAGGAACGATTTAACCTAGAAGAACGAAATTTGGTGAGCCAAGTGGGATTGGAGTACTTATCATTACCTGCCAGTATCATCAAGATTGGGTGAAAAAATGTTTCCTCAGATTTCAGGAAACTCGTAGATTTTTGGAAGCTTGGCAACCCCTTTCAATGAAAGTGATTCTCGTCAGTCTCTGCTTGGGGCTACTTCAATAGGACACAAACCATAGTGATAGAACTGGGAACTACATTATGGTGCCAAGTTTCAAAGAGCTAGCACAAACCACGTTTTATTTAGTATTTCAACTACATGTATCCATATAGGAGAAACAGAGTGAAACCTAAACATGAAAACAGTTACTGCAAAGGAACGGTTTAACCTAGCAGAAAGAAATTTGTGAGCCAAGTGGGATTGGTGTACTGATCATTACCTGCAAGTATCATCAAAATTGGGTGAAAAAATATTTGCTGAGATTTCAGGAAACTCGTAGTTTTTCGGAAGCTTGGCAACCCCTTTCAATGAAAGTGATTCTCGTTAGTCTCTGCTTGGGGCTACTTCAATAGGACACAAACCATAGCGATAGAACTTGGAACTACATTATTGTGCCACGTTTCAAAGAGCTAGCACAAACCGTGTATGATTTAGACTTCCAAATACCTGTATCCATATAGGAGACAACAGAGTGAAACCTAAAACATGAAAACGGATACTGCAAAGGAACGGTTTAACCTAGAAGACCGAAATTTGGTGAGGCATGTGGGATTGGTGTACTGATCATTACCTGTCAGCATCATCAAGATTGGGTGAAAAAATGTTTGCTGAGATTTTAGGAATCTCGTCTTTTTTTTAAGCTTGGCAACCCGTTTCAATGAAAGTGATTCTCGTCAGTCTCTGCTTGGGGCTACTTCAATAGGACACAAACCGTAGCGATAGAACCTGGAACTACATTATTGTGTAACGTTTCAAAGAGCTAGCACAAACCGTGTTTGATTTAGAGTTGCAACTACATGTATCCATATAGGAGGAAACAGAGTGAAACCTAAACATGAAAACGGTTACTGCAAAGGAACGGTTTAACCTAGAAGAACGAAATTTGGTGAGCCAAGTGGGATTGGAGTACTTATCATTACCTGCAAGTATCATCAACATTGGGTGAAAAAATATTTGCTGAGATTTCAGGATACTCGTACATTTTGGAAGCTTGGCAACCCATTTCAATGAAAGTGATTCTCGTCAGTCTCTGCTTGGGGCTACTTCAATAGGACACAAACCATAGTGATAGAACTTGAAACTACATTATTGTGCCAAGTTTAAAAGAGCCAGCGCAAACCGTGTTTGATTTAGAGTTCCAACTACATGTATCCATATAGGAGAAAACAGAGTGAAACCTAAACATGAAAACGGTTACTGCAAAAGAACGGTTTAACCTAGAAGAACGAAATTTGGAGAGCCAAGTGGGATTGGTGTACTGATCATTACCTGCCAGTATCATCAAGATTGGGGTAAAAATATTTGGTCACATTTCAGGAAACTCGTAGTTTGTTGGAAACTTGGCAACCCCTTTCAATGAAAGTGATTCTCGTCAGTCTCTGCTTGGGGCTACTTCAAAAGGACACAAACCATAGTGATAGAACTTGGAACTACATTATTATCCCATGTTTCAAAGACCTAGCACAAACCGCGTTTGATTTAGAGTTCCAACTACATGTATCCATATAGGAGAAACAGAGTGAAACCTAAACATGAAAACGGTTACTGCAAAGGAACGGTTTAACCTAGAAGAACTAAATTTGGTGAGCCAAGTGGGATTGGTGAACTGATCATTACCTGCAAGTATCATCAAGATTGGGTGAAAAAATGTTTGCTGAGATTTCAGGAAACTCGTAGTTTTTTGAAAGCTTGGCAACCCCTTTCAATGTAAGGGATTCTCGCCAGTCTCTGCATGGGGCTACATCAATTGGACACAAACCGTAGCGATAGAACCTGGAACTACATTATTGTGTAACGTTTCAAAGAGCTAGCACAAACCGTGTTTGATTTAGGATGCAACTACATGTATCCATATAGGAGGAAACAGTGTGAAACCTAAATATGAAAACGGTTACTGCAAAGGAACGGTTTAACCTAGAAGAACGAAATTTGGTGAGCCAAGTGGGATTGGTGTACTGATCATTACCTGCCAGTATCATCAAGTTTGGGTGAAAAAAGTTTGCTGAGATTTCAGGAAACTCGTAGTTTTTTGGAAGATTGTCAACCGCGTTCATGAAAGTGATTCTCGTCAGTCTCTGCTTGGGGCTACTTCAATAGGACATAAACCATAGCGATAGAACTTGGAACTACATTATTGTGCCAAGTTTCTAAGAGCTAGCACAAACCGTGTTTGATTTAGAGTTCCAAATACATGTATCCATATAGGAGAAAACAGAGTGAAACCTAAACATGAAAGCGATTACTGCAAAGGAACGGTTTAACCTAGAAGAACGAAATTTGGTGAGCCAAGTGGGATTGGTGTACTGATCATTACCTGCCAGTATCATGATTATTTGCTGAAAAAGTGTTTGCTGAGATTTCAGGAATCTCGTAGTTTTTTGGAAGCTTGGCAACCACGTTCAATGAAAGTGATTCTCGTCAGTCTCTGCTTGGGGTTACTTTAATAGGACACAAACCATAGCGATAGAACTTGGAACTACATTATTGTGCCAATTTTCAAAGAGCTAGCACAAACCGTGTTTGATTTAGAGGTCCAAATACATGTATCCATATAGGAGAAAACAGAGTGAAACCTAAACTTGAAAACGGTTACTGCAAAGGAACGGTTTAACCTAGAAGAACGAAATTTGGTGAGCCAAGGGGGATTGGTGTTCTGATCATTACCTGCCAGTATCATCAAGATTGGGTGAAAAAATGTTTGCTGAGATTTCAGGAAACTCGTAGTTTTTTGGAAGCTTGGCAACCCCTTTCAATGAACGTGATTCTCGTCAGTCTCTGCTTCGGGCTACTTCAATAGGACACAAACCATAGCCATAGAACTTGGAACTACATTATTGTGCCAAGTTTCAAAGAACTAGCACAAACAGTGTTTGATTTAGAGTTCCAAATACATGTATCCATATAGGAGAAAACAGAGTGAAACCTAAACATGAAAACGGTTAGTGCAAAGGAACGGTTTAACCTAGAAAAACGAAATTTGGTGAGCCAAGTGGGATTGCTGTACTGATAATTACCTGCCAGTATCATCAAGTTTGGGTGAAAAAATGTTTGCTGAGATTTCAGGAAACTCGTATTTTTTTGGAAGCTTGGCAACCACTTTCAGTGAAAGTGATTCTCGTCAGTCTCTGCTTGGGGCTACTTCAATAGTACACAAACCATAACGATAGAACTTGGAACTACATTATTCTGCCAACTTTCAAAGAGGTAGCACAAACCGTGTTTGATTTAGGGTTGCAACTACATGTATCCATATAGGAGAAAACAGAGTGAAACCTAAACATGAAAATGGTTACTGGAAACGAGCGGTTTACCTAGAAGAACGAAATTTGGTGAACCAAGTGGGATTGGAGTACTTATCATGACCTGCAAGTATCATCAAGATTGGGTGAAAAAATGTTTGCTGAGATTTCAGGAAACTAGTAGTTTTTTGGAAGCTTCGAAACCCCTTTAAATGAAAGTGATTCTCGTCAGTCTCTGCTTGGGGCTACTTCAATAGGACACAAACCATAGTGATAGAACTTGGAAATACATTATTGTGCCACGTTTCAAAGAGCTAGCACAAACCGTGTTTGATTTAGAGTTCCAAATACATGTATCCATATAGGAGTAAACAGAGTGAAACCTAAACATGAAAACGGTTACTGCAAAGGAACGGTTTAACTTGGAAGAACGAAATTTGGTGAGCCAAGTGGGATTGGTGTAGTGATCATTACCTGCCAGTATCATCAAGTTTGGGTAAAAAAATGTTTGCTAAGATTTCAGGAAACTCATATTTTTTTGGAAGCTTGGCAACCCCTTTCAATGAAAGTGATTCTCGTCAGACTCTCCTTGGGGCTACTTCAATAGGACACAAACAATAGCCATAGAACTTGGAACTACATTATTTTGCCAAGTTTCAAAGAGCTAGCACAAACCGTGTTTGATTTAGAGTTCCAACTACATGTATCCATATAGGAGAAAACAGAGTGAAACCTAAACATGAAAACGGTTACTGCAAAGGAACGGTTTAACCTAGGAGAACGAAATTTGGTAAGCCAAGTGGGATTGGAGTACTGATCATTACCTGCCAGTATCATCATGATTGGGTGAAAAAATGTTTGCTCACGTTTCAGGAAATCGTAGTTTTTGGAAGCTTGGCAACCCCTTTCAATGAAAGTGATTCTCGTCAGTCTCTGCTTGGGGCTACTGCAATAGGACACAAACCATAGTGATAGAACTTGGAACTACATTATTGTGCCAAGTTTCAAAGAGCTAGCACAAACCGTGTTTGATTTAGAGTTCCAACTACATGTATCCATATAGGAGAAAACAGAATGAAACCTAAACATGAAAACGGTTACTGCAAACGAACGGTTTAAGCTAGAAGAACGTAATTTGGTGAGCCTAGTGGGATTGGTGTACTGATCATTACCTGCCAGTATCATCAAGATTGGGTGAAAAGAATATTTGCTGAGATTTCCAGAAAATCGTAGTTTTTCGGAAGCTTGGCAACCCATTTCAATGAAAATGATTCTCGTCAGTCTCTGCTTGGGGCTACTGCAATAGGACACAAACCATAGCGATACAACTTGGAAATACATTATTGTGCCAAGTTTCAAAGAGCTAGCACAAACCGTGTTTGATTTAGAGTTCCAACTACATGTATCCACATAGGAGAAAACAGAGTGAAACCTAAACATGAAAACGGTTACTGCAAACGAACGGTTTAACCTAGAAGAACGAAATTTGGTGAGCCAAGTGGGATTGGTGTCCTGATCATTACCTGCCAGTATCATGATTATTTGGTGAAAAAGTGTTTGCTGAGATTTCAGGAATCTCGTAGTTTTTTGTAAGCTTGGCAACCACGTTCAATGAAAGTGATTCTCGTCAGTCTCTGCTTGGGGTTACTTCAATAGGACACAAACCATAGCGATAGAACTTGGAACTACATTATTGTGCCAAGTTTCAAAGAGCTAGCACAAACCGTGTTTGATTTAGAGTTCCAATTACATGTATCCATATAGGAGAAAACAGAGTGAAACCTAAACATGAAAACGGTTACTGCAAAGGAATGGTTTAACCTACAACAACGAAATTTGGTGAGCCAAGTGGGATTGGTGTACTGATCATTACCTGCCAGTATCATCAAGATTGGGTGAAAAAATGTTTGCTGAGATTTCAGGAAACTCGTAGTTTTTGGAAGCTTGGCAACCCCTTTCAATGAAAGTGATTCCCGTCAGTCTCTGCTTGGGGTTAATTCAATAGGACACAAACCATAGCGATAGAACTTGGAACTACATTATTGTGCAAAGTTTCAAAGAGCTAGCAAAACCGTGTTTGATTTAGAGTTCCAACTACATGTATCCATATAGGAGAAAACAGAGTGAAACCTAAACTTGAAAACGGTTACTGCAAAGGAACGGTTTAACCTAGAAGAAAGAAATTTGGTGAGCCAAGTGCGATTGGTGTTCTGATCATTAATTGCCAGTAACATCAAGATTGGGTGAAAAAATGTTTGCTGAGATTTCAGGAAACTCGTAGTTTTTTGGAAGCTTGGCAACCCCTTTCAATGAAAGTGATTCCCGTCAGTCTCTGCTTGGGGCTACTTCAATAGGACACAAACCATAGCGATAGAACTTGGAACTACATTATTGTGCCAACTTTCAAAGAGCTAGCACAAACAGTGTTTGATTTAGAGTTCCAAATACATGTATCCATGTAGGAGAAAACAGAGTGAAACCTAAACATGAAAACGGTTACTGCAAAGGAACGGTTTAACCTAGAAGAACGAAATTTGGTGATCCAAGTGGCATTGGTGTACTGATAATTACCTACCAGTATCATCATGATAGGGTGAAAAAGTGTTTGCTGAGATTTCAGGAAACTCGTAGTTTATTGGAAGCTTGGCAACCCCTTTCAATGAAAGTGATTCTCGTCAGACTCTCCTTGGGGCTACTTCAATAGGACACAAACCATAACGATAGAACTTGGAACTACATTATTGTGCCACGTTTCAAAGAGGTAGCACAAACCGTGTTTGATTTAGAGTTCCAAATACATGTATCCATATAGGAGTAAACAGAGTGAAACCTAAACATGAAAGCGATTACTGCAAAGGAACGGTTTAACCTAGAAGATCGAAATTTGGTGAGCCAAGTGGGATTGGTGTACTGATCATTACCTGCCAGTATCATGATTATTTGGTGAAAAAGTGTTTGCTGAGATTTCAGGAATCTCTTAGTTTTTTTGGAAGCTTGGCAACCCATTTCAATGAAAGTGATTCTCGTCATTCCCTGCTTCGGGCTACTTCAATAGGACACAAACCATAGCGATAGAACTTGGAACTACATTATTGTGCCACGTTTCAAAGAGGTAGCACAAACCGTGTTTGATTTAGAGTTCCAACTACATGTATCCATATAGGAGAAAACAGAGTGAAACCTAAACATGAAAACGGTAACTGCAAACGAACGGTTTAACCTAGAAGAATGAAATTTGGTGAGACATGTGGGATTGGAGTACTTATCGTGACCTGCAAGTGTCATCAAGATTGGGTGAAAAAATGTTTGGTGAGATTTCAGGAAACTAGTAGATTTTTGGAAGCTTCGCAACCCCTTTAAATGAAAGTGATTCTCCTCAGTCTCTGCTTGGGGCTACTTCAATAGGACACAAACCATAGCGATAGAACTAGGAAATACATTATTGTGCCAAGTTTCAAAGAGCTAGCACAAACCGTGTTTGATTTAGAGTTCCAACTACATGTATACATATAGGAGAAAACAGAGTGAAACCTAAACATGAAAACGGTTACTGCAAACGAACGGTTTAAACTAGAAGAACGACATTTGGTGAGCCAAGTGGGATTGGAGTACTTATCATGAACTTCAAGTATCATCAAGATTGGGTGAAAAAATGTTTGCTGAGATTTCAGGAAACTCGTAGTTTTTTGGAAGCTTGGCAACCCCTTTCAATGAAAGTGATTCTCGTCAGTCTCTGCTTTGGGCTACTTCAATAGGACACAAACCATAGCGATAGAACTTGGAACTACATTATTGAGCAAAGTTTCAAAGAGCTAGCACAAACCGTCTTTGATTTAGAGTTCCAACTACATGTATCCATATAGGAGAAAACAGAGTGAAACCTAAACATGAAAACGGTTACTGCAAAGGAACGGTTTAACCTAGAAGAAGGAAATTTCGTGAGCCAAGTGGGATTGGTGTACTGATCATTACCTGCCAGTATCATCAAGATTGCGTGAAAAAAGGTTTGCTGAGATTTCAGGAAACTCGTTGTTTTTTGGAAAATTGGCAACCCCTTTCAATGAAAGTGATTCTCATCAATCTCTGCTTGGGGCTACTGCAATAGGACACAAACCATAGCGATACAACTTGGAACTACATTATTGTGCCAAGTTTCAAAGAGCTAGCATAAACCGTGTTTGATTTAGAGTTCCAACTACATGTATCCATATAGGATAAAACAGAGTGAAACCTTAAAATCAAAACGGTTACTGCAAAGGAACGGTTTAACCCAGAAGAAGGAAATTTGGTGAGAAAGTGGGATTGGTGTACTGATCATTACCTGCCAGTATCATCAAGTTTGGATGAAAAAATGTTTGCTGAGATTTCAGGAAACTCGTAGTTTTTTGGAAGCTTGGCAACGCCTTTCAATGAAAGTGATTCTCGTCAGTCTCTGCTTGGGGCTACTTCAATACGACACAAACAATACCGATAGAACTTGGAACTACATTATTGTGCCAAGTTTCAAAGAGCTAGCACAAACCGTGTTTGATTTAGAGTTCCAAATACATGTATCCATATAGGAGTAAACAGAGTGAAACCTAAACATGAAAACGGTTACTGCAAAGGAACGGTTTAACTTGGAAGAACGAAATTTGGTGAGCCAAGTGGGATTGGTGTAGTGATCATTACCTGCCAGTATCATCAAGTTTGGGTGAAAAAAATGTTTGCTAAGATTTCAGGAAACTCATAGTTTTTTGGAAGCTTGGCAACCCCTTTCAATGAAAGTGATTCTCGTCAGACTCTCCTTGGGGCTACTTCAATAGGACACAAACAATAGCCACAGAACTTGGAACTACATTATTGTGCCAAGTTTCAAAGAGCTAGCACAAACCGTGTTTGATTTAGAGTTCCAACTACATGTATCCATATAGGAGAAAACAGAGTGAAACCTAAACATGAAAACGGTTACTGCAAAGGAACGGTTTAACCTAGAAGAACGAAATTTGGTAAGCCAAGTGGGATTGGTGTACTGATCATTACATGCCAGTATCATCAAGATTGGGTGAAAAGAATATTTGCTGAGATTTCCAGAAACTCGTAGTTTTTCGGAAGCTTGGCAACCCATTTCAATGAAAATGATTCTCGTCAGTCTCTGCTTGGTGCTACTGCAATAGGACACAAACCGTAGCGATACAACTTGGAAATACATTATTGTGCCAAGTTTCAAAGAGCTAGCATAAACCGTGTTTGATTTAGAGTTCCAACTACATGTATCCATATAGGAGAAAACAGAGTGAAACCTAAACATGAAAACGGTTACTGCAAACGAACGGTTTATCCTAGAAGAATGAAATTTGGTGAGCCAAGTGGGATTGGAGTACTGATCATTACCTGCCAGTATCATCAAGTTTGGGTGAAAAAATGTTTCCTGAGATTTCAGGAAACTCGTAGTTTTTTAGAAGCTTGGCAACCCCTTTCAATGAAAGTAATTCTCGTCAGTCTCTCCTTGGGGCTACTTCAATAGGACACAAACCATAGCAGTACAACTTGGAACTACATTATTGTGCCAAGTATCAAAGAGCTAGCACAAACCGTGTTTGATTTAGAGTTCCATCTACATGTATCCATATAGGAGAAAACAGAGTGAAACCTAAACATGAAAGCGATTACTGCAAAGGAACGGTTTAACCTAGAAGATCGAAATTTGGTGAGCCAAGTGGGATTGGTGTACTGATCATTACCTGCCAGTATCATGATTATTTGGTGAAAAAGTGTTTGCTGAGATTTCAGGAATCTCTTAGTTTTTTTGGAAGCTTGGCAACCCATTTCAATGAAAGTGATTCTCGTCATTCCCTGCTTCGGGCTACTTCAATAGGACACAAACCATAACGATACAACTTGGAACTACATTATTGTGCCACGTTTCAAAGAGGTAGCACAAACCGTGTTTGATTTAGAGTTCCAACTACATGTATCCATATAGGAGAAAACAGAGTGAAACCTAAACATGAAAACGGTAACTGCAAACGAACGGTTTAACCTAGAAGAATGAAATTTGGTGAGACATGTGGGATTGGAGTACTTATCATGACCTGCAAGTGTCATCAAGATTGGGTGAAAAATGTTTGGTGAGATTTCAGGAAACTAGTAGTTTTTTGGAAGCTTCGCAACCCCTTTAAATGAAAGTGATTCTCCTCAGTCTCTGCTTGGGGCTACTTCAATAGGACACAAACCATAGCGATAGAAATTGGAACTACATTATTGTGCCAAGATTCACAGAGCTAGCACAAACCGTGTTTGATTTAGAGTTCCAACTACATGTATACATATAGGAGAAAACAGAGTGAAACCTAAACATGAAAACGGTTACTGCAAACGAACGGTTTAAACTAGAAGAACGACATTTGGTGAGCCAAGTGGGATTGGAGTACTTATCATGAACTTCAAGTATCATCAAGATTGGGTGAAAAAATGTTTGCTGAGATTTCAGGAAACTCGTAGTTTTTTGGAAGCTTGGCAACCCCTTTCAATGAAAGTGATTCTCGTCAGTCTCTGCTTTGGGCTACTTCAATAGGACACAAACCATAGCGATAGAACTTGGAACTACATTATTGAGCAAAGTTTCAAAGAGCTAGCACAAACCGTGTTTGATTTAGAGTTCCAACTACATGTATCCATATAGGAGAAAACAGAGTGAAACCTAAACATGAAAACGGTTACTGCAAAGGAACGGTTTAACCTAGAAGAAGGAAATTTCGTGAGCCAAGTGGGATTGGTGTACTGATCATTACCTGCCAGTATCATCAAGATTGCGTGAAAAAAGGTTTGCTGAGATTTCAGGAAACTCGTTGTTTTTTGGAAAATTGGCAACCCCTTTCAATGAAAGTGATTCTCATCAATCTCTGCTTGGGGCTACTGCAATAGGACACAAACCATAGCGATACAACTTGGAACTACATTATTGTGCCAAGTTTCAAAGAGCTAGCATAAACCGTGTTTGATTTAGAGTTCCAACTACATGTATCCATATAGGATAAAACAGAGTGAAACCTTAAAATCAAAACGGTTACTGCAAAGGAACGGTTTAACCCAGAAGAAGGAAATTTGGTGAGAAAGTGGGATTGGTGTACTGATCATTACCTGCCAGTATCATCAAGTTTGGATGAAAAAATGTTTGCTGAGATTTCAGGAAACTCGTAGTTTTTTGGAAGCTTGGCAACGCCTTTCAATGAAAGTGATTCTCGTCAGTCTCTGCTTGGGGCTACTTCAATACGACACAAACAATAGCGATAGAACTTGGAACTACATTATTGTGCCAAGTTTCAAAGAGCTAGCACAAACCGTGTTTGATTTAGAGTTCCAACTACATGTATCCATATAGGAGAAAACAGAGTGAAACCTAAACATGAAAACGGTTACTGCAAAGGAACAGTTTAACCTAGAAGAACGAAATTTGGGGAGCCAAGTGGGATTGGTGTACTGATCATTACCTGCCAGTATCATCAAGTTTGGGTGAAAAAATGTTTGCTGAGATTTCAGGAAACTAGTAGTTTTTTGGAAGCTTGGCAACCCCTTTCAATGAAAGTGATTCTCGTCAGTCTCTCCTTTGGGCTACTTCAATAGGACACAAACCATAGCAATAGAACTTGGAACTACATTATTGTGCCAAGTTTCAAAGAGCTAGCACAAACCGTGTTTGATTTAGAGTTCCAACTACATGTATACATATAGGAGAAAACAGAGTGAAACCTAAACATGAAAACCGTTACTGCAAACGAACGGTTTAAACTAGAAGAACGACATTTGGTGAGCCAAGTGGGATTGGAGTACTTATCATGAACTTCAAGTATCATCAAGATTGGGTGAAAAAATGTTTGCTGAGATTTCAGGAAACTCGTAGTTTTTTGGAAGCTTGGCAACCCCTTTCAATGAAAGTGATTCTCGTCAGTCTCTGCTTTGGGCTACTTCAATAGGACACAAACCATAGCGATAGAACTTGGAACTACATTATTGAGCAAAGTTTCAAAGAGCTAGCACAAACCGTGTTTGATTTAGAGTTCCAACTACATGTATCCATATAGGAGAAAACAGAGTGAAACCTAAACATGAAAACGGTTACTGCAAAGGAACGGTTTAACCTAGAAGAAGGAAATTTCGTGAGCCAAGTGGGATTGGTGTACTGATCATTACCTGCCAGTATCATCAAGATTGCGTGAAAAAATGTTTGCTGAGATTTCAGGAAACTCGTAGTTTTTGGAAACTTGGCAACCCCTTTCAATGAAAGTGATTCTCATCAATCTCTGCTTGGGGCTACTGCAATAGGACACAAACCATAGCGATACAACTTGGAACTACATTATTGTGCCAAGTTTCAAAGAGCTAGCATAAACCGTGTTTGATTTAGAGTTCCAACTACATGTATCCATATAGGATAAAACAGAGTGAAACCTTAAAATCAAAACGGTTACTGCAAAGGAACGGTTTAACCCAGAAGAAGGAAATTTGGTGAGAAAGTGGGATTGGTGTACTGATCATTACCTGCCAGAATCATCAAGATTGGGTGAAAAAATGTTTGCTGAGATTTCAGGAAACTCGTAGTTTTTTGGAAGCTTGGCAACCTGTTTCAATGAAAGTGATTCCCGTCAGTCTCTGCTTGGGGTTAATTCAATAGGACACAAACCATAGCGATAGAACTTGGAACTACATTATTGTGCAAAGTTTCAAAGAGCTAGCAAAACCGTGTTTGATTTAGAGTTCCAACTACATGTATCCATATAGGAGAAAACAGAGTGAAACCTAAACTTGAAAACGGTTACTGCAAAGGAACGGTTTAACCTAGAAGAAAGAAATTTGGTGAGCCAAGTGCGATTGGTGTTCTGATCATTAATTGCCAGTATCATCAAGATTGGGTGAAAAAATGTTTGCTGAGATTTCAGGAAACTCGTAGTTTTTTGGAAGCTTGGCAACCCCTTTCAATGAAAGTGATTCCCGTCAGTCTCTGCTTGGGGCTACTTCAATAGGACACAAACCATAGCGATAGAACTTGGAACTACATTATTGTGCCAACTTTCAAAGAGCTAGCACAAACAGTGTTTGATTTAGAGTTCCAAATACATGTATCCATGTAGGAGAAAACAGAGTGAAACCTAAACATGAAAACGGTTACTGCAAAGGAACGGTTTAACCTAGAAGAACGAAATTTGGTGATCCAAGTGGCATTGGTGTACTGATAATTACCTACCAGTATCATCATGATAGGGTGAAAAAGTGTTTGCTGAGATTTCAGGAAACTCGTAGTTTTTTGGAAGCTTGGCAAACCCTTTCAATGAAAGTGATTCTTGTCATTCTCTGCTTCGGGCTACTTCAATAGGACACAAACCATAACGATAGAACTTGGAACTACATTATTGTGCCACGTTTCAAAGAGGTAGCACAAACCGTGTTTGATTTAGAGTTCCAACTACATGTATCCATATAGGAGAAAACAGAGTGAAACCTAAACATGAAAACGGTAACTGCAAACGAACGGTTTAACCTAGAAGAACGAAATTTGGTGAGCCAAGTGGGATTGGAGTACTTATCATGACCTGCAAGTATCATCAAGATTGGGTGAAAAAATGTTTGGTGAGATTTCAGGAAACTAGTAGTTTTTTGGAAGCTTCGCAACCCCTTTAAATGAAAGTGATTCTCGTCAGTCTCTGCTTGGGGCTACTTCAATAGGACACAAACCATAGTGATAGAACTTGGAAATACATTATTGTGCCACGTTTCAAAGAGCTAGCACAAACCGTGTTTGATTTAGAGTTCCAAATACATGTATCCATATAGGAGTAAACAGAGTGAAACCTAAACATGAAAACGGTTACTGCAAAGGAACGGTTTAACTTGGAAGAACGAAATTTGGTGAGCCAAGTGGGATTGGTGTAGTGATCATTACCTGCCAGTATCATCAAGTTTGGGTGAAAAAATGTTTGCTAAGATTTCAGGAAACTCATAGTTTTTTGGAAGCTTGGCAACCCCTTTCAATGAAAGTGATTCTCGTCAGACTCTCCTTGGGGCTACTTCAATAGGACACAAACAATAGCCACAGAACTTGGAACTACATTATTGTGCCAAGTTTCAAAGAGCTAGCACAAACCGTGTTTGATTTAGAGTTCCAACTACATGTATCCATATAGGAGAAAACAGAGTGAAACCTAAACATGAAAACGGTTACTGCAAAGGAACGGTTTAACCTAGAAGAACGAAATTTGGTAAGCCAAGTGGGATTGGTGTACTGATCATTACATGCCAGTATCATCAAGATTGGGTGAAAAGAATATTTGCTGAGATTTCCAGAAACTCGTAGTTTTTCGGAAGCTTGGCAACCCATTTCAATGAAAATGATTCTCGTCAGTCTCTGCTTGGTGCTACTGCAATAGGACACAAACCATAGCGATACAACTTGGAAATACATTATTGTGCCAAGTTTCAAAGAGCTAGCATAAACCGTGTTTGATTTAGAGTTCCAACTACATGTATCCATATAGGAGAAAACAGAGTGAAACCTAAACATGAAAACGGTTACTGCAAACGAACGGTTTATCCTAGAAGAATGAAATTTGGTGAGCCAAGTGGGATTGGAGTACTGATCATTACCTGCCAGTATCATCAAGTTTGGGTGAAAAAATGTTTCCTGAGATTTCAGGAAACTCGTAGTTTTTTAGAAGCTTGGCAACCCCTTTCAATGAAAGTAATTCTCGTCAGTCTCTCCTTGGGGCTACTTCAATAGGACACAAACCATAGCAGTACAACTTGGAACTACATTATTGTGCCAAGTATCAAAGAGCTAGCACAAACCGTGTTTGATTTAGAGTTCCATCTACATGTATCCATATAGGAGAAAACAGAGTGAAACCTAAACATGAAAGCGATTACTGCAAAGGAACGGTTTAACCTAGAAGATCGAAATTTGGTGAGCCAAGTGGGATTGGTGTACTGATCATTACCTGCCAGTATCATGATTATTTGGTGAAAAAGTGTTTGCTGAGATTTCAGGAATCTCTTAGTTTTTTTGGAAGCTTGGCAACCCATTTCAATGAAAGTGATTCTCGTCATTCCCTGCTTCGGGCTACTTCAATAGGACACAAACCATAACGATACAACTTGGAACTACATTATTGTGCCACGTTTCAAAGAGGTAGCACAAACCGTGTTTGATTTAGAGTTCCAACTACATGTATCCATTATAGGAGAAAACAGAGTGAAACCTAAACATGAAAACGGTAACTGCAAACGAACGGTTTAACCTAGAAGAATGAAATTTGGTGAGACATGTGGGATTCGAGTACTTATCATGACCTGCAAGTGTCATCAAGATTGGGTGAAAAAATGTTTGGTGAGATTTCAGGAAACTAGTAGTTTTTTGGAAGCTTCGCAACCCCTTTAAATGAAAGTGATTCTCCTCAGTCTCTGCTTGGGGCTACTTCAATAGGACACAAACCATAGCGATAGAACTAGGAAATACATTATTGTGCCAAGTTTCAAAGAGCTAGCACAAACCGTGTTTGATTTAGAGTTCCAACTACATGTATACATATAGGAGAAAACAGAGTGAAACCTAAACATGAAAACGGTTACTGCAAACGAACGGTTTAAACTAGAAGAACGACATTTGGTGAGCCAAGTGGGATTGGAGTACTTATCATGAACTTCAAGTATCATCAAGATTGGGTGAAAAAATGTTTGCTGAGATTTCAGGAAACTCGTAGTTTTTTGGAAGCTTGGCAACCCCTTTCAATGAAAGTGATTCTCGTCAGTCTCTGCTTTGGGCTACTTCAATAGGACACAAACCATAGCGATAGAACTTGGAACTACATTATTGAGCAAAGTTTCAAAGAGCTAGCACAAACCGTGTTTGATTTAGAGTTCCAACTACATGTATCCATATAGGAGAAAACAGAGTGAAACCTAAACATGAAAACGGTTACTGCAAAGGAACGGTTTAACCTAGAAGAAGGAAATTTCGTGAGCCAAGTGGGATTGGTGTACTGATCATTACCTGCCAGTATCATCAAGATTGCGTGAAAAAAGGTTTGCTGAGATTTCAGGAAACTCGTTGTTTTTTGGAAAATTGGCAACCCCTTTCAATGAAAGTGATTCTCATCAATCTCTGCTTGGGGCTACTGCAATAGGACACAAACCATAGCGATACAACTTGGAACTACATTATTGTGCCAAGTTTCAAAGAGCTAGCATAAACCGTGTTTGATTTAGAGTTCCAACTACATGTATCCATATAGGATAAAACAGAGTGAAACCTTAAAATCAAAACGGTTACTGCAAAGGAACGGTTTAACCAAGAAGAAGGAAATTTGGTGAGAAAGTGGGATTGGTGTACTGATCATTACCTGCCCGTATCATCAAGTTTGGATGAAAAAATGTTTGCTGAGATTTCAGGAAACTCGTAGTTTTTTGGAAGCTTGGCAACGCCTTTCAATGAAAGTGATTCTCGTCAGTCTCTGCTTGGGGCTACTTCAATACGACACAAACAATAGCGATAGAACTTGGAACTACATTATTGTGCCAAGTTTCAAAGAGCTAGCACAAACCGTGTTTGATTTAGAGTTCCAACTACATGTATCCATATAGGAGAAAACAGAGTGAAACCTAAACATGAAAACGGTTACTGCAAAGGAACAGTTTAACCTAGAAGAACGAAATTTGGGGAGCCAAGTGGGATTGGTGTACTGATCATTACCTGCCAGTATCATCAAGTTTGGGTGAAAAAATGTTTGCTGAGATTTCAGGAAACTAGTAGTTTTTTGGAAGCTTGGCAACCCCTTTCAATGAAAGTGATTCTCGTCAGTCTCTCCTTTGGGCTACTTCAATAGGACACAAACCATAGCAATAGAACTTGGAACTACATTATTGTGCCAAGTTTCAAAGAGCTAGCACAAACCGTGTTTGATTTAGAGTTCCAACTACATGTATACATATAGGAGAAAACAGAGTGAAACCTAAACATGAAAACCGTTACTGCAAACGAACGGTTTAAACTAGAAGAACGACATTTGGTGAGCCAAGTGGGATTGGAGTACTTATCATGAACTTCAAGTATCATCAAGATTGGGTGAAAAAATGTTTGCTGAGATTTCAGGAAACTCGTAGTTTTTTGGAAGCTTGGCAACCCCTTTCAATGAAAGTGATTCTCGTCAGTCTCTGCTTTGGGCTACTTCAATAGGACACAAACCATAGCGATAGAACTTGGAACTACATTATTGAGCAAAGTTTCAAAGAGCTAGCACAAACCGTGTTTGATTTAGAGTTCCAACTACATGTATCCATATAGGAGAAAACAGAGTGAAACCTAAACATGAAAACGGTTACTGCAAAGGAACGGTTTAACCTAGAAGAAGGAAATTTCGTGAGCCAAGTGGGATTGGTGTACTGATCATTACCTGCCAGTATCATCAAGATTGCGTGAAAAAATGTTTGCTGAGATTTCAGGAAACTCGTAGTTTTTGGAAACTTGGCAACCCCTTTCAATGAAAGTGATTCTCATCAATCTCTGCTTGGGGCTACTGCAATAGGACACAAACCATAGCGATACAACTTGGAACTACATTATTGTGCCAAGTTTCAAAGAGCTAGCATAAACCGTGTTTGATTTAGAGTTCCAACTACATGTATCCATATAGGATAAAACAGAGTGAAACCTTAAAATCAAAACGGTTACTGCAAAGGAACGGTTTAACCCAGAAGAAGGAAATTTGGTGAGAAAGTGGGATTGGTGTACTGATCATTACCTGCCAGAATCATCAAGATTGGGTGAAAAAATGTTTGCTGAGATTTCAGGAAACTCGTAGTTTTTTGGAAGCTTGGCAACGCCTTTCAATGAAAGTGATTATCGTCAGTCTCTGCTTGGGGCTACTTCAATAGGACACAAACCATAGCGATAGAACTTGGAACTACATTATTGTGCCAAGTTTCAAAGAGCTAGCACAAACCGTGTTTGATTTAGAGTTCCAACTACATGTATCCATATAGGAGAAAACAGAGTGAAACCTAAACATGAAAACGGTTACTGCAAAGGAACAGTTTAACCTAGAAGAACGAAATTTGGGGAGCCAAGTGGGATTGGTGTACTGATCATTACCTGCCAGTATCATCAAGTTTGGGTGAAAAAATGTTTGCTGAGATTTCAGGAAACTAGTAGTTTTTTGGAAGCTTGGCAACCCCTTTCAATGAAAGTGATTCTCGTCAGTCTCTCCTTTGGGCTACTTCAATAGGACACAAACCATAGCAATAGAACTTGGAACTACATTATTGTGCCAAGTTTCAAAGAGCTAGCACAAACCGTGTTTGATTTAGAGTTCCAACTACATGTATCCATATAGGAGAAAACAGAGTGAAATCTAAACATGTAAGCGATTACTGCAAAGGAACAGTTTAACTTAGAAGAACGAAATTTGGTGAGCCAAGTGGGACTGGAGTACTTATCATTACCTGCAAGTATCATTAAGATTGGGTGAAAAAATGTTTGCTGAGATTTCAGGAAACTCGTAGTTTTTGGAAGCTTGGCAACCCCTTTCAATGAAAGTGATTCTCGTCAGTCTCTGCTTGGGGCTACTTCAATAGGACACAAACCATAGCGATAGAACTTGGAAATACATTATTGTGCCACGTTTCAAAGAGCTAGCACAAACCGTGTTTGATTTAGTGTTCCAACTACATGTATCCATATAGGAGAAAACAGAGTGAAACCTAAACATGAAAGCGATTACTGCAAAGGAACGGTTTAACCTAGAATAACGAAATTAGGTGAGCCAAGTGGGATTGGAGTACTGATAATTACCTGCCAGTATCATCAAGATTGGGTGAAAAAATATTTGCTGAGCTTTCAGGAAACTCGTACATTTTGGAAGCTTGGCAACCCCTTTCAATGAAAATGATTCTCGTCAGTCTCTGCTTGGGGCTACTGCAATAGGACACAAACCATAGCGATACAATTTGGAAATACATTATTGTGCCAAGTTTCAAAGAGCTAGCACAAACCGTGTTTGATTTAGAGTTCCAACTACATGTATCCATATAGGAGAAAACAGAGTGAAACCTAAACATGAAAACGGTTACTGCAAAGGAACGGTTTAACCTAGAAGAACGAAATTTGGTGAGCCAAGTGGGATTGGTGTACTGATCATTACCTGCCAGTATCATCAAGATTGGGTGAAAAGAATATTTGCTGAGATTTCCAGAATCTCGTAGTTTTTCAGAAGCTTGGAAACCCCTTTCAATGAAAGTGATTCTCGTCAGTCTCTGCTTGGGGCTACTTCAATAGGACACAAACCATAGCGATAGAACTAGGAACCACATTATTGTGCCAAGTTTCAAAGAGCTAGCACAAACCGTGTTTGATTTAGAGTTCCAACTACATGTATCTACATTGGAGAAAACAGAGTGAAACCTAAACATGGAAACGGTTACTGCAAAGGAAAGGTTTAACCTAGAATAATGAAAATTGGTGAGCCAAGTGGGATTGGTGTACTGATCATTACCTGCCAGTATCATCAAGATTGGGTGAAAAAATGTTTGCTGAGATTTCAGGAAACTCGTAGTTTTTTGGAAGCTTGGCAACCCCTTTCAAAGAAAGTGATTCTCGTCAGTCTCTGCTTGGGGCTACTTCAATAGGACACAAACCATAGCGATAGAACTTGGTACTACATTATTGTGCCAAGTTTCAAAGAGCTAGCACAAACCGTGTTTGATTTAGAGTTCCAACTACATGTATCCATATAGGAGAAAACAGAGGAAACCTAAACATGAAAACAGTTACTGCAAAGGAACGGTTTAACCTAGAAGAACGAAATTTGGTGAGCCAAGTGGGAATGGTGTGCTGATCCTTACCTGCAAGTATCATCAAGATCGGGTGAAAAAATGTTTGCTGAGATTTCAGGAAACTCGTAGTTTTTTGGAAGCTTGGCAACCCCTTTCTTTCAAGTGATTCTCGTCTTTCTCTGCTTGGTGCTACTTTTATAGGACACAAACCATAGCGATAGAACTTGGAACTACATTATTGTGCCAAGTTTCAAACAGCTAGCACAAACCGTGTTTGATTTAGGGTTCCAAATATATGTATCCATATAGGAGAATACAGAGTGAAACCTAAACATGAAAACGGTTACTGCAAAGGAACAGTTTAACCTAGAAGAACGAAATTTGGTGAGCCATGTGGGATTGGTGTACTGATCATTACCTGCCAGTATCATCATGATTGGGTGAAAAAATGTTTGCTCAAGTTTCAGGAAATCAAAGTTTTTTGGAAGCTTGGCAACCCCTTTCAATGAAAGTGATTCTCGTCAGTCTCTGCTTGGGGCTACTGCAATAGGACACAAACCATAGCGATACAACTTGGAAATACATTATTGTGCCAAGTTTCAAAGAGCTAGCACAAACCCTGTTTGATTTAGAGTTCCAACTACATGTATCCATATAGGAGAAAACAGAGTGAAACCTAAACATGAAAACGGTTATTGTAAAGGAACGGTTTAACCTAGAAGAACGAAATTTGGTGAGCCAATTTGGTATGGTGTACTGATCATTACCTGCCCGTATCATCAAGATTGGGTGAAAAAATGTTTGCTGAGATTTCCGGAAACTCGTAGTTTTTCAGAAGCTTGGCAACTCCTTTCAATGAAAGTGATTCTCGTCAGTCTCTGCTTGGGGCTACTTCAATAGGATACAAACCATAGCGATAGAACTTGGAACTACATTATTGTGCCAAGTTTCAAAGAGCTAGCACAAACCGTGTTTGATTTAGAGTTCCAACTACATGTATCCATATAGGAGAAAACAGAGTGAAACCTAAACATGAAAACGGCTACTGCAAAGGAACGGTTTAACCTAGAAGAACGAAATTTGGTGAGCCAAGTGGGATTGGTGTACTGATCATTACCTGCCAGTATCATCAAGTTTGGGTGAAAAAATGTTTGCTGAGATTTCAGGAAACTCGTAGTTTTTTGGAAGCTTGTCAACCCCTTTCAATGAAAGTGATTCTCGTCAGTCTCTGCTTGGGGCTACTTCAATAGGACATAAACCATAGCCATAGAACTTGGAACTACATTATTGTGTCATGTTTCAAACAGCTAGCATAAACCGTGTTTGATTTAGAGTTCCAACTACATGTATGCATATAGGAGAAAACAGAGTGAAACCTAAACATGAAAGCGATTACTGCAAAGGAACGGTTTAACCTAGAAGAACGAAATTTGGTGAGCCAAGTGGGATTGGTGTACTGATCATTACCTGCCAGTATCATGATTATTTGGTGAAAAAGTGTTTGCTGAGATTTCAGGAATCTCGTAGTTTTTTGGAAGCTTGGCAACCACGTTCAATGAAAGTGATTCTCGTCAGTCTCTGCTTGGGGTTACTTCAATAGGACACAAACCATAGCGATAGAACTTGGAACTACATTATTGTGCCAAGTTTCAAAGAGCTAGCACAAACCGTGTTTGATTTAGACTTCCAATTACATGTATCCATATAGGAGAAAACAGGGTGAAACCTAAACATGAAAACGGTTACTGCAAAGGAATGGTTTAACCTAGAAGAACGACATTTGGTGAGCCAAGTGGGATTGGTGTACTGATCATTACCTGCCAGTATCATCAAGATTGGGTGAAAAAATGTTTGCTGAGATTTCAGGAAACTCGCAGTTTTTTGGAAGCTTGGCAACCCCTTTCAATGAAAGTGATTCTCGTCAGTCTCTGCTTGGGGTTAATTCAATAGGACACAAACCATAGCGATAGAACTTGGAACTAAATTATTGTGCAAAGTTTCAAAGAGCTAGCAAAACCGTGTTTAATTTAGAGTTCCAACTACATGTATCCATATAGGAGAGAACAGAGTGAAACCTAAACTTGAAAACGGTTACTGCAAAGGAACGGTTTAACCTAGAAGAAAGAAATTTGGTGAGCCAAGTGGGATTGGTGTTCTGATCATTAATTGCCAGTATCATCAAGATTGGGTGAAAAAATGTTTGCTGAGATTTCAGGAAACTCGTAGTATTTTGGAAGCTTGGCAACCCCTTTCAATGAAAATGATTCCTGTCAGTCTTTGCTTGGGGCTACTTCAATTTGACACAAACCATAGCGATAGAACTTGGAACTACATTATTGTGCCAACTTTCAAAGAGCTAGCACAAACAGTGTTTGATTTAGAGTTCCAACTACATGTATCCATATAGGAGAAAACAGAGTGAAACCTAAACATGAAAAAATGTTACTGCAAAGGAACGGTTTAACGTAGAAGAACGAAATTTGGTGATCCAAGTGGCATTGGTGTACTGATAATTACCTACCAGTATCATCATGATTGGGTGAAAAAGTGTTTGCTGAGATTTCAGGAAACTCGTAGTTTTTTGGAAGCTTGGCAACCCCTTTCAATGAAAGAGATTCTCGTCAGTCTCTGCTTGGGCTTACTTCAATAGGACACAAACCATAGTGATAGAACTTGGAATTACATTATTGTGCCAAGTTTCAAAGAGCTAGCACAAACCGTGTTTGATTTAGAGTTCCAACTACATGTATCCATATAGGAGAAAACAGAGTGAAACCTAAATATGAAAACGGTTACTGCAAAGGAACGGTTTAACCTAGAAGAACGAAATTTGGTGAGCCAAGTGGGATTGGTGTACTGATGATTACCTACCAGAATCATCAAGATTGGGTGAAAAAATGTTTGCTGAGATTTCAGGAAACTCGTAGTTTTTTGGAAGCTTTGCAAACCCTTTCAATGAAAGTGATTCTTGTCATTCTCTGCTTCGGGCTACTTCAATAGGACACAAACCATAACGATAGAACTTGGAACTACATTATTGTGCCACGTTTCAAAGAGGTAGCACAAACCGTGTTTGATTTAGAGTTCCAACTACATGTATCCATATAGGAGAAAACAGAGTGAAACCTAAACATGAAAACGGTAACTGAAAACGAACGGTTTAACCTAGAAGAACGAAATTTGGTGAGCCAAGTTGGATTGGAGTACTTATCATGACCTGCAAGTATCATCAAGATTGGGTGAAAAAATGTTTGGTGAGATTTCAGGAAACTAGTAGTTTTTTGGAAGCTTCGCAACCCCTTTAAATGAAAGTGATTCTCGTCAGTCTCTGCTTGGGGCTACTTCAATAGGACACAAACCATAGCCATAGAACTTGGAACTACATTATTGTGCCAAGTTTCAAAGAGCTAGCAAAAACCGTGTTTGATTTACAGTTCCAAATACATGTATCCATATAGGAGTAAACAGAGTGAAACCTAAACATGAAAACGGTTACTGCAAAGGAACGGTTTAACTTGGAAGAACGAAATTTGGTGAGCCAAGTGGGATTGGTGTAGTGATCATTACCTGCCAGTATCATCAAGTTTGGGTGAAAAAATGTTTGCTGAGATTTCAGGAAACTCATAGTTTTTTGGAAGCTTGGCAACCCCTTTCAATGAAAGTGATTCTCGTCAGTCTCTCCTTGGGGCTACTTCAATTTAACACAAACAATAGCCATAGAACTTGGAACTACATTATTGTGAAAAGTTTCAAAGAGCTAGCACAAACCGTGTTTGATTTAGAGTTCCAACTACATGTATCCATATAGGAGAAAACAGAGTGAAACCTAAACATGAAAACGGTTACTGCAAAGGAACGGTTTAACCTAGAAGAACGAAATTTGGTAAGCCAAGTGGGATTGGAGTACTGATCATTACCTGCCAGTATCATCATGATTGGGTGAAAAAATGTTTGATCAAGTTTCAGGAAATCGTAGTTTTTGGAAGCTTGGCAACTCCTTTCAATGAAAGTGATTCTCGTCAGTCTCTGCTTGGGGCTACTGCAATAGGACACAAACCATAGTGATAGAACTTGGAACTACATTATTGTGCCAAGTTTCAAAGAGCTAGCACAAACCGTGTTTGATTTAGAGTTCCAACTACATGTATCCATATAGGAGAAAACAGAGTGAAACCTAAACATGAAAACGGTTACTGCAAACGAACGGTTTAAGCTAGAAGAACGTAATTTGGTGAGCCTAGTGGGATTGGTGTACTGATCATTACCTGCCAGTATCATCAAGATTGGGTGAAAAGAATATTTGCTGAGATTTCCAGAAACTCGTAGTTTTTCGGAAGCTTGGCAACCCATTTCAATGAAAATGATTCTCGTCAGTCTCTGCTTGGGGCTACTGCAATAGGACACAAACCATAGCGATACAACTTGGAAATACATTATTGTGTCAAGTTTCAAAGAGCTAGCACAAACCGTGTTTGATTTATAGTTCCAACTACATGTATCCATATAGGAGAAAACAGAGTGAAACCTAAACATGAAAACGGTAACTGCAAACGAACGGTTTAACCTAGAAGAACGAAATTTGGTGAGCCAAGTGGGATTGGAGTACTTATCATGACCTGCAAGTATCATCAAGATTGGGTGAAAAAATGTTTGGTGAGATTTCAGGAAACTAGTAGTTTTTTGGAAGCTTCGCAACCCCTTTAAATGAAAGTGATTCTCGTCAGTCTCTGCTTGGGGCTACTTCAATAGGACACAAACCATAGCCATAGAACTTGGAACTACATTATTGTGCCAAGTTTCAAAGAGCTAGCAAAAACCGTGTTTGATTTAGAGTTCCAACTACATGTATCCATATAGGAGTAAACAGAGTGAAACCTAAACATGAAAACGGTTACTGCAAAGGAACGGTTTAACTTGGAAGAACGAAATTTGGTGAGCCAAGTGGGATTGGTGTAGTGATCATTACCTGCCAGTATCATCAAGTTTGGGTGAAAAAATGTTTGCTGAGATTTCAGGAAACTCATAGTTTTTTGGAAGCTTGGCAACCCCTTTCAATGAAAGTGATTCTCGTCAGTCTCTCCTTGGGGCTACTTCAATTTAACACAAACAATATCCATAGAACTTGGAACTACATTATTGTGAAAAGTTTCAAAGAGCTAGCACAAACCGTGTTTGATTTAGAGTTCCAACTACATGTATCCATATAGGAGAAAACAGAGTGAAACCTAAACATGAAAACGGTTACTGCAAAGGAACGGTTTAACCTAGAAGAACGAAATTTGGTAAGCCAAGTGGGATTGGAGTACTGATCATTACCTGCCAGTATCATCATGATTGGGTGAAAAAATGTTTGATCAAGTTTCAGGAAATCGTAGTTTTTGGAAGCTTGGCAACTCCTTTCAATGAAAGTGATTCTCGTCAGTCTCTGCTTGGGGCTACTGCAATAGGACACAAACCATAGTGATAGAACTTGGAACTACATTATTGTGCCAAGTTTCAAAGAGCTAGCACAAACCGTGTTTGATTTAGAGTTCCAACTACATGTATCCATATAGGAGAAAACAGAGTGAAACCTAAACATGAAAACGGTTACTGCAAACGAACGGTTTAAGCTAGAAGAACGTAATTTGGTGAGCCTAGTGGGATTGGTGTACTGATCATTACCTGCCAGTATCATCAAGATTGGGTGAAAAGAATATTTGCTGAGATTTCCAGAAACTCGTAGTTTTTCGGAAGCTTGGCAACCCATTTCAATGAAAATGATTCTCGTCAGTCTCTGCTTGGGGCTACTGCAATAGGACACAAACCATAGCGATACAACTTGGAAATACATTATTGTGTCAAGTTTCAAAGAGCTAGCACAAACCGTGTTTGATTTATAGTTCCAACTACATGTATCCATATAGGAGAAAACAGAGTGAAACCTAAACATGAAAACGGTTACTGCAAAGGAACGGTTTAACCTAGAAGAACGAAATTTGGTGAGCCAAGTGGGATTGGTGTACTGATCATTACCTGCCAGTATCATCAAGATTGGGTGAAAAGAATATTTGCTGAGATTTCCAGAAACTCATAGTTTTTCAGAAGCTTGGCAACCCCTTTCAATGAAAGTGATTCTCGTCAGTCTCTGCTTGGGGCTACTTCAATAGGACACAAACCATAGCGATAGAACTAGGAACCACATTATTGTGCCAAGTTTCAAAGAGCTAGCACAAACCGTGTTTGAATTAGAGTTCCAACTACATGTATCCATATAGGAGAAAACAGAGTGAAACCTAAACATGAAAACAGTTACTGCAAAGGAACGGTTTAACCTAGAAGAACGAAATTTGGTTAGCCAAGTGGGAATGGTGTGCTGATCATTACCTGCAAGTATCATCAAGATCGGGTGAAAAAATGTTTGCTGAGATTTCAGGAAACTAGTAGTTTTTTGGAAGCTTGTCAACCCCTTTCTTTCAAGTGATTCTCGTCTTTCTCTGCTTGGGGCTACTTCAATAGGACACAAACCATAGCGATAGAACTTGGAACTACATTATTGTGCCAAGTTTCAAAGAGCTAGCACAAACAGTGTTTGATTTAGAGTTCCAAATACATGTATCCATGTAGGAGAAAACAGGGTGAAACCTAAACATGAAAACGGTTACTGCAAAGTAATGGTTTAACCTAGAAGAACGAAATTTGGTGATCCAAGTGGGATTGTTGTACTGATCATTACCTGCCAGTATCATCATGATTGGATAAAAAAATGTTTGCACAAGTTTCATGAAATGGTAGTTTTTTGGAAGCTTGGCAACCCCTTTCAATTAACGTGATTCCCGTCAGTCTCTGCTTGGAGCTACTTCAATAGGACACAAACCATAGCGATAGAACTTGGAACTACATTATTTTGCCAAGTTTCAAAGAGCTAGCACAAACCGTGTTTGTTTTAGTGTTCCAACTACATGTATCCATATATGAGAAATCAGAGTGAAACCTAAACATGAAAACGGTTACTGCAAAGGAACAGTTTAATCTAGAAGAACGAACTTTGGTGAGCCAAGTTGGATTGGAATACTGATCATTACCTGCCAGTATCATCAAGATTGGGTGAAAAAATATTAGCTGAGATTTCAGGAAACTCGTAGTTTTTTGGAAGCTTGGCAACCCCTTTCAATGAAAGTGATTCTAGTCAGTCTCTGCTTGGGGCTACTTCAATAGGACATAAACCGTAGCGATAGAACTTGGAACTACATTATTGTGTCAAGTTTCAAAGAGCTAGCACAAACCGTGTTTGATTTAGAGTTCCAACTACATGTATCCATATCGGAGAAAACAGAGTGAAACCTTAACATGACAATGGTTACTGCAAAGGAACGGTTTAACCTAGCAGAACGAAATTTGGTGAGCCAAGTGGGATTGGGTGAACTGATCATTACCTGCAAGTATCATCAAGATTGGGTGAAAAAATGTTAGCTGAGATTTCCGGAAACTCGTAGTTTTTCGCAAGCTTGGCAACCCCTTTCAATGAAAGTGATTCTCGTCAGTCTCTGCTTGGGGAACTTCAATAGGACACAAACCATAGCGATAGAACTTGGAACTATAATATTGTGGCAAGTTTCAAACGCTGGCAGAAACCGTGTTTGATTTAGAGTTCCAACTACATGTATCCATATAGGAGAAAACAGAGTGAAACCTAAACATGTAAACGGTTACTGCAAAGGAACGGTTTAACCTAGAAGAACGAAATTTGGTGAGCCAAGTGGGATTCGTGTACTGATGATTACCTGCCCGTATCATCAAGATTGGGTGAAAAAATGTTTGCTGAGATTTCAGGAAACTCGTAGTTTTATGGAAGCTTGGCAACCCCTTTCAATGAAAGTGATTCTCGAAATTCTGTCCTTAGGGCTACTTCAATAGGACACAAACCATAGCGATAGAACTTGGAATTACATTATTGTGCCAAGTTTCAAAGAGCTAGCACAAACCGTGTTTGGTTTAGAGTTCCAACTACATGTATCCATATAGGAGAAAACAGAGTGAAACCTAAACATGAAAACGGTTACTGCAAATTAACGGTTTAACCTAGAAAAAGGAAATTTGGTGAGCCAACTGGGATTGGTGTACTGATCATTACCTGCCAGTATCGTCAAGATTGGGTGAAAAAATGTTTGCTCAAGTTTCAGGAAATCGTAGTTTTTCGCAAGCTTGGCAACCCCTTTCAATGAAAGTGATTCTCGTCAGTCTCTGCTTGGGGAACTTCAATTGGACACAAACCATAGCGATAGAACTTGGAACTATAATATTGTGGCAAGTTTCAAATGCTAGCACAAACCGTGATTGATTTAGAGTTCCAACTACATGTATCCATATCGGAGAAAACAGAGTGAAACCTTAACATGAAAATGGATACTGCAAAGGAACGGTTTAACCTAGAAGAACGAAATTTGGTGACCCAAGTGGGAATGATGTACTGATCATTACCTGCAGTTATCATCAAGATTGGGTGAAAAAATGTTTGCTGAGATTTCAGGAAACTCGTAGTTTTTTGGAAGCTTGGCAACCCCTTTCAATGAAAGTGATTCTCATCAGTCTCTGCTTGAGGCTAATTCAATAGGACACAAACCATAGCGAAAGAACTTGGAACTACATTATCGTGCCAAGTTTCAAAGAGCTAGCAAAAACCGTGTTTGATTTAGAGTCCCAAGTACATGTACCATATAGGAGAAAACAGAGTGAAATCTAAACATGAAAACGGTTGTGCACAGGAACGGTTTAACGTAGAAGAACGAAATTTGGTGAGCCAAGTTGTATTGGTGTACTGATCATTACCTGCCAGTATCATCAAGATTGGGTGAAAAAATGTTTGCTGAGATTTCCGGAAACTCGTAGTTTTTCGGAAGCTTGGCAACCCCTTTCAATGAAAGTGATTCTCGTCAGTCTCTGCTTGGGGCTACTTCAATAGGCACAAACCATCGCGATAGAACTTGGAACTACATTATTGTGCCAAGTTTCAAAGAGCTAGCACAAACCGTGTTTAATTTAGAGTTCCAACTACATGTATCCATATAGGAGAAAACAGATTGAAACCTAAACATGAAAACAGTTACTGCAAATTAACGGTTTAACCTAGAAGAACGAAATTTGGTGAGCCAAGTGGGATTGGTGTACTGATCATTACCTGCAAGTATCATCAAGATTGGGTGAAAAAATATTTGCTGAGATTTCAGGAAACTCATAGTTTTTTGGAAGCTTTGGCAACCCCTTTCAATGAAAGTGATTCTCGTCAATCTCTGCTTTTGGCTCCTTCAATAGGACACAAACCATAGCGATAGAACTTGGAACTACATTATTGTGCCAAGATTCAAAGAGCTAGCACAAACCGTGATTGATTTAGAGTTCCAACTACATGTATCCATATAGGAGAAAACAGATTGAAACCTAAACATGAAAACAGTTACTGCAAATTAACGGTTTAACCTAGAAGAACGAAATTTGGTGAGCCAAGTGGGATTGGTGTACTGATCATTACCTGCAAGTATCATCAAGATTGGGTGAAAAAATGTTTGCTCAAGATTCAGGAAATCGTAGTTTTTTTGGAAGCTTGGCAACCCCTTTCATTGAAAGTGATTCTTGTCAGTCTCTGCTTGGGGCTACTTCAATAGGACACAAACCTTAGTGATAGAACTTGGAACTACATTATTGTGTCACGTTTCAAAGAGCTAGCACAAACCGTGTTTGATTTAGAGTTCCAACTACATGTATCCATATCGGAGAAAACAGAGTGAAACCTTAACATGAAAATGGTTACTGCAAAGGAACGGTTTAACCTAGAAGAACGAAATTTGGTGAGCCAAGTGGGATTGATGTACTGGTCATTACCTGCCAGTATCATCAAGATTGCGTGAACAAATATTTGCTGAGATTTCAGGAAACTCATAGTTTTTTGGAAGCTTGGCAACCCCTTTCAATGAAAGTAATTCTCATCAGTCTCTGCTTGAGGCTAATTCAATAGGACACAAACCATAGCGAAAGAACTTGGAACTACATTATCGTGCCAAGTTTCATAGAGCTAGCAAAAACCGTGTTTGATTTAGAGTCCCAACTACATGTGTCCATATAGGAGAAAACAGAGTGAAATCTAAACATGAAAATGGATACTGCAAAGGAACGGTTTAACCTAGAAGAACGAAATTTGGTGACCCAAGTGGGAATGATGTACTGATCATTACCTGCAGTTATCATCAAGATTGGGTGAAAAAATGTTTGCTGAGATTTCAGGAAACTCGTAGTTTTTTGGAAGCTTGGCAACCCCTTTCAATGAAAGTGATTCTCATCAGTCTCTGCTTGAGGCTAATTCAATAGGACACAAACCATAGCGAAAGAACTTGGAACTACATTATCGTGCCAAGTTTCAAAGAGCTAGCAAAAACCGTGTTTGATTTAGAGTCCCAAGTACATGTACCATATAGGAGAAAACAGAGTGAAATCTAAACATGAAAACGGTTGTGCACAGGAACGGTTTAACGTAGAAGAACGAAATTTGGTGAGCCAAGTTGTATTGGTGTACTGATCATTACCTGCCAGTATCATCAAGATTGGGTGAAAAAATGTTTGCTGAGATTTCAGGAAACTCGTAGTTTTTTGGAAGCTTGGCAACCCCTTTCAATGAAAGTGATTCTCGTCAGTCTCTGCTTGGGGCTACTTCAATAGGCACAAACCATCGCGATAGAACTTGGAACTACATTATTGTGCCAAGTTTCAAAGAGCTAGCACAAACCGTGTTTAATTTAGAGTTCCAACTACATGTATCCATATAGGAGAAAACAGATTGAAACCTAAACATGAAAACAGTTACTGCAAATTAACGGTTTAACCTAGAAGAACGAAATTTGGTGAGCCAAGTGGGATTGGTGTACTGATCATTACCTGCAAGTATCATCAAGATTGGGTGAAAAAATATTTGCTGAGATTTCAGGAAACTCATAGTTTTTTGGAAGCTTGGCAACCCCTTTCAATGAAAGTGATTCTCGTCAATCTCTGCTTTTGGCTCCTTCAATAGGACACAAACCATAGCGATAGAACTTGGAACTACATTATTGTGCCAAGATTCAAAGAGCTAGCACAAACCGTGATTGATTTAGAGTTCCAACTACATGTATCCATATAGGAGAAAACAGATTGAAACCTAAACATGAAAACAGTTACTGCAAATTAACGGTTTAACCTAGAAGAACGAAATTTGGTGAGCCAAGTGGGATTGGTGTACTGATCATTACCTGCCAGTATCGTCAAGATTGGGTGAAAAAATGTTTGCTCAAGTTTCAGGAAATCGTAGTTTTTCGCAAGCTTGGCAACCCCTTTCAATGAAAGTGATTCTCGTCAGTCTCTGCTTGGGGAACTTCAATTGGACACAAACCATAGCGATAGAACTTGGAACTATAATATTGTGGCAAGTTTCAAATGCTAGCACAAACCGTGATTGATTTAGAGTTCCAACTACATGTATCCATATCGGAGAAAACAGAGTGAAACCTTAACATGAAAATGGATACTGCAAAGGAACGGTTTAACCTAGAAGAACGAAATTTGGTGACCCAAGTGGGAATGATGTACTGATCATTACCTGCAGTTATCATCAAGATTGGGTGAAAAAATGTTTGCTGAGATTTCAGGAAACTCGTAGTTTTTTGGAAGCTTGGCAACCCCTTTCAATGAAAGTGATTCTCATCAGTCTCTGCTTGAGGCTAATTCAATAGGACACAAACCATAGCGAAAGAACTTGGAACTACATTATCGTGCCAAGTTTCAAAGAGCTAGCAAAAACCGTGTTTGATTTAGAGTCCCAAGTACATGTACCATATAGGAGAAAACAGAGTGAAATCTAAACATGAAAACGGTTGTGCACAGGAACGGTTTAACGTAGAAGAACGAAATTTGGTGAGCCAAGTTGTATTGGTGTACTGATCATTACCTGCCAGTATCATCAAGATTGGGTGAAAAAATGTTTGCTGAGATTTCCGGAAACTCGTAGTTTTTCGGAAGCTTGGCAACCCCTTTCAATGAAAGTGATTCTCGTCAGTCTCTGCTTGGGGCTACTTCAATAGGCACAAACCATCGCGATAGAACTTGGAACTACATTATTGTGCCAAGTTTCAAAGAGCTAGCACAAACCGTGTTTAATTTAGAGTTCCAACTACATGTATCCATATAGGAGAAAACAGAGTGAAACCTAAACATGAAAACAGTTACTGCAAATTAACGGTTTAACCTAGAAGAACGAAATTTGGTGAGCCAAGTGGGATTGGTGTACTGATCATTACCTGCAAGTATCATCAAGATTGGGTGAAAAAATATTTGCTGAGATTTCAGGAAACTCATAGTTTTTTGGAAGCTTGGCAACCCCTTTCAATGAAAGTGATTCTCGTCAATCTCTGCTTTTGGCTCCTTCAATAGGACACAAACCATAGCGATAGAACTTGGAACTACATTATTGTGCCAAGATTCAAAGAGCTAGCACAAACCGTGATTGATTTAGAGTTCCAACTACATGTATCCATATAGGAGAAAACAGATTGAAACCTAAACATGAAAACAGTTACTGCAAATTAACGGTTTAACCTAGAAGAACGAAATTTGGTGAGCCAAGTGGGATTGGTGTACTGATCATTACCTGCAAGTATCATCAAGATTGGGTGAAAAAATGTTTGCTCAAGATTCAGGAAATCGTAGTTTTTTTGGAAGCTTGGCAACCCCTTTCATTGAAAGTGATTCTTGTCAGTCTCTGCTTGGGGCTACTTCAATAGGACACAAACCTTAGTGATAGAACTTGGAACTACATTATTGTGTCACGTTTCAAAGAGCTAGCACAAACCGTGTTTGATTTAGAGTTCCAACTACATGTATCCATATCGGAGAAAACAGAGTGAAACCTTAACATGAAAATGGTTACTGCAAAGGAACGGTTTAACCTAGAAGAACGAAATTTGGTGAGCCAAGTGGGATTGATGTACTGGTCATTACCTGCCAGTATCATCAAGATTGCGTGAACAAATATTTGCTGAGATTTCAGGAAACTCATAGTTTTTTGGAAGCTTGGCAACCCCTTTCAATGAAAGTAATTCTCATCAGTCTCTGCTTGAGGCTAATTCAATAGGACACAAACCATAGCGAAAGAACTTGGAACTACATTATCGTGCCAAGTTTCATAGAGCTAGCAAAAACCGTGTTTGATTTAGAGTCCCAACTACATGTGTCCATATAGGAGAAAACAGAGTGAAATCTAAACATGAAATGGTTACTGCAAAGGAACGGTTTAACGTAGAAGAACAAAATTTGGTGAGCCAAGTGGGATTGGTGTACTGATCATTACCTGCCAGTATCATCACGATTGGGTGAAATAATGTTTGCTGTGATTTCAGGAAACACGTAGATTTTTGGAAGTTTGGCAAACCCTTTAAATGAAAGTGATTCTCGTCAGTCTCTGCTTGGGGCTACTTCAATAGGACACAAACCATAGCGAAAGAACCTTGAACTGCACTATTTTGCAAAGTTTCAAAGAGCTAGCACAAACCGTGTTTGATTTAGAGTTCCAACTACATGTATCCATATAGGAGAAAACAGAGTAAACCTAAACATGAAAAAGGTTACTGCAAATTAACGGTTTAACCTAGAAAAACGAAATTTGGTGAGCCAACTGGGATTGGTGTACTGATCATTACCTGCCAGTATCGTCAAGTTTGGGTGAAAAAAGGTTTGCTCAAGTTTCAGGAAATCGTAGTTTTTTGGAAGCTTGGCAACCCCTTTCAATGAAAGTGATTCTCGAAATTCTGTCCTTAGGGCTACTTCAATAGGACACAAACCATAGCGATAGAACTTGGAACTACATTATTTTGCCAAGTTTCAAAGAGCTAGCACAAACCGTGTTTGATTTAGAGTTCCTACTACATGTATCCATATAGGAGAAAACAGAGTGAAACCTAAAATTAAAACAGTTACTGCAAAGGAATGGTATAACCTAGAAGAACGAAATTTGAAGAGCCAAGTGGGATTGGTGTACTGATCATTACCTGCAAGTATCATCAAGTTTGGGTGAAAAAATGTTTGCTGAGATTTCAGGAAACTAGTAGTTTTTTGGAAGCTTAGCAACCCCTTTCAATCAAAGTGATTCTCGTCAGTCTCTGCTTGGGGCTACTTCAATAGGCACAAACCATAGCGATAGAACTTGGAACTACATTATTGTGCCAAGTTTCAAAGAGCTAGCACAAACCGTGTTTTATTTAGAGTTCCAGCTACATGTATCCATATAGGAGAAAACAGAGTGAAACCTAAACATGAAAACGGTTACTGCAAAGCAACGGTTTAACCTAGAAGAACGAAATTTGGTGAACCAAGTGGGATTGGTGTACTGATCATTACCTGCAAGTATCATCAAGATTGGGTGAAAAAATGTTTGAGGAGAATTCAGGGAACTCGTAGTTTTTTGGAAGCTTGGCAACCCATTTCAATGAAAGTGATTCTCGTCAGTCTCTGCTTGGGGCTACTTCAATAGGACACAACCCATAGCGATAGAACTAGGAACTACATTATTGTGCCAAGGTTCAAAGAGCTAGCACAAACCCTGTTTGATATAGAGTTCCAACTACATGTATCCATATAGGAGAAAACAGAGTGAAACCTAAACGTGAAAACGGTTACTGCAAAGGATCGGTTTAACCTAGAAGAACGAACTTTGGTGAGCCAAGTGGGATTTGTGTACTGATCATTACCTGCAAGTATCATCAAGATTGGGTGAAAAAAATGTTTGCTGAGGTTTCAGGAAACTCGTAGTTTTTTGGAAGCTTGGCAACCCCTTTCAATGAAAGTGATTCTCGAAATTCTGTCCTTAGGGCTACTTCATTAGGACACAAACCATAGCGATAGAACTTGGAACTTCATTATTGTGCCAAGTTTCAAAGAGCTAGCACAAACCGTGTTTGTTTTAGAGTTCCAACTACATGTATCCATATAGGAGAAAACAGAGTGAAACCTAAACATGAAAAGGGTTACTGAAAGGAACGGTTTACCCTAGAAGAAGAAATTTTGTGAGCCAAGTGGGATTGGTGTACTGATCATTACCTGCCAGTATCATCAAGATTGGGTGAAAAAATGTTTGATGAGATTTCAGGAAACTCGTAGTTTTTTGGAAGCTTGGCAACCCCTTTCAATGAAAGTGATTCTCATCAGTCTCTGCTTGAGGCTAATTCAATAGGACACAAACCATAGCGAAAGAACTTGGAACTACATTATCGTGCCAAGTTTCAAAGAGCTAGCAAAAACCGTGTTTGATTTAGAGTCCCAACTACATGTGTCCATATAGGAGAAAACAGAGTGAAATCTAAACATGAAAATGGTTACTGCAAAGGAACGGTTTAACGTAGAAGAACAAAATTTGGTGATCCAAGTGGGATTGCTGTACTGATCATTACCTGCCAGTATCATCACGATTGGGTGAAAAAATGTTTGCTGTGATTTCAGGAAACACGTAGATTTTTGGAAGCTTGGCAAACCCTTTCAATGAAAGTGATTCTCGTCAGTCTCTGCTTGGGGCTACTTCAATAGGACACAAACCATAGCGAAAGAACCTTGAACTGCACTATTTTGCAAAGTTTCAAAGAGCTAGCACAAACCGTGTTTGATTTAGAGTTCCAACTACATGTATCCATATAGGAGAAAACAGAGTAAACCTAAACATGAAAACGGTTACTGCAAATTAACGGTTTAACCTAGAAAAACGAAATTTGGTGAGCCAACTGGGATTGGTGTACTGATCATTACCTGCCAGTATCGTCAAGATTGGGTGAAAAAAGGTTTGCTCAAGTTTCAGGAAATCGTAGTTTTTTGGAAGCTTGGCAACCCCTTTCAATGAAAGTGATTCTCGTCAGTCTCTGCTTGGGGCTACTTCAATAGGACACAAACCATAGCGATACATCTTGGAACTACATTATTGTGCCAAGTTTCAAAGAGCTAGCACTCACCGTGTTTGATTTAGTGTTCCAAATACATGTTCCATATAGGAGAAAACAGAGTGAAACCTAAACATGAAAACTGTTACTGCAAAGGAACGGTTTAACCTAGAAGAACGAAATTTGGTGAGCCAAGTGGGATTGGTGTACTGATAATTACCTGCCAGTATCATCAAGATTTGGTGAAAAAATGTTTGCTGAGATTTCAGGAATCTAGTAGTTTTTTGGAAGCTTGGCTACCCCTTTCAATGAAGTGATTCTCGTCATTCTCTGCTTGGGGCTACTTGAATAGGACACAAACCATAGTGATAGAACTTGGAACTTCATTATTGTGCCAAGTTTCAAAGAGCTAGCAGAAACCGTGTTTGATTTAGAGTTCCAACTACATGTATCCATATAGGAGAAAACAGAGTGAAACCTAAACATGAAAACGGTTACTGCAAAGGAACGGTTTAACCTAGAAGAACGAAATTTGGTGAGCCAATTGGGATTGGTATACTGATCATTACCTGCAAGTATCATCAAGATTGGGTGAAAAAATATTTGCTGAGATTTCAGGAAACTCATAGTTTTTTGGAAGCTTGGCCACCACTTTCAATGAAAGTGATTCTCGTCAATCTCTGCTTTTGGCTCCTTCAATAGGACACAAACCATAGCGATAGAACTTGGAACTACATTATTGTGCCAAGTTTCAAAGAGCTAGCACAAACCGTGATTGATTTAGAGTTCCAACTACATGTATCCATATAGGAGAAAACAGACTGAAATCTAAACATGAAAACAGTTACTGCAAATTAACGGTTTAAACTAGAAGAACGAAATTGGGTGAGCCAAGTGGGATTGGTGTACTGATCATTACCTGCCAGTATCATCAAGATTGGTTGAAAAAATGTTCGCTCAAGTTTCAGGAAATCGTAGTTTTTTGGCAGCTTGGCAACCCCTTTCAATGAAAGTGATTCTTGTCAGTCTCTGCTTGGGGCTACTTCAATAGGACACAAACCATAGTGATAGAACTTGGAACTACATTATTGTGCCAAGTTTCAAAGAGCTAGCACTAACCGTGTTTGATTTAGAGTTCCAACTACATGTATCCCAATAGGAGAAAACAGAGTAAAACCTAAATATGAAAACGGTTACTGCAAAGGAACAGTTTAACCTAGAAGAACGAAATTTGGTGAGCCAAGTTCGATTGGTGTACTGATCATTTCCTGCAAGTATCATCAAGATTGGGTGAAAAAATGTTTGCTGAGATTTCAGGAAACTCGTAGTTTTTTGGAAGCTTGGCAACCCCTTTCAATGAAAGTGATTCTCGAAATTCTGTCCTTAGGGCTACTTCAATAGGACATAAACCGTAGCGATAGAACTTGGAACTATATTATTGTGCCAAGTTTCAAAGAGCTAGCACAAACCGTGTTTGATTTAGAGTTCCAAATACATGTATCCATATAGGAGAAAACAGAGTGAAACCTAAACATGAAAACGGTTACTGCAAAGGATCGGTTTAACCTAGAAGAACGAACTTTGGTGAGCCAAGTGGGATTGGTGTACTGATCATTTCCTGCCAGTATCATCAAGATTGCGTGAAAAAATGTTTGCTGAGATTTCAGGAAACTCGTAGTTTTTTGGAAGCCCGGCAACCCCTTTCAATGAAAGTGATTCTCGTCAGTCTCTGCTTGAGGCTACTTCTATAGGACACAAACCTTAGCGATAGAACTTGGAACTACATTATTGTGCCTAGTTTCAAAGAGCTAGCACAAACCGTGTTTGATTTAGAGTTCCAACTGCATATATCCATATAGGAGAAAACAGAGTGAAACCTAAACATGAAAACGTTTACTGCAAAGGAACGGTGTAACCTAGAAGAACGAAATTTGGTGAGCCAAGTGGGATTGGTGTACTCATCATTACCTGACTGTATCATCAAGATTGGGAGAAAAACTGTTTGCTGAGATTTCAGGAAACTCGTTCTTTTTTGGAAGCTTGGCAACCCCTTTCAATGAAAGTGATTCTCGTCAGTCTCTGCTTGGGGCTACTTTAATAGGACACAAACCATAGCGATAGAACTTGGAACTACATTATTGTGCCAAGTTTCAAAGAGCTAGCACAAACCATGCTTGATTTAGAGTGGCAAATACATGTATCCATATAGGAGAACACACAGTGAAAGCTAAACATGAAAACGGTTAATGCAAAGGAACGGTTTAACCTAGAAGAACGAAATTTGGTGAGCCAAGTGGGATAGGTGTACTGATCATTACCTGCCTGTATCATCAAGTTTGGGTGAAAAACTGTTTGCTGAGATTTCAGGAAACTCGTTCTTTTTTGGAAGCTTGGCAACCCCTTTCAATGAAAGTGATTCTCGTCAGTCTCTGCTAGGGGCTACTTCAATAGGACACAAACCATAGCGATACAACTTGGAACTACATTATTGTGCCAAGTTTCAAAGAGCTAGCACAAACCGTGTTTGATTTAGAGTTCCAACTACATGTATCCATATCGGAGAAAACAGATTGAAACCTAAACATGAAAACGGTTACTGCAAAGGAACGGTTTAACCTAGAAGAACGAAATTTGCTGAGCCAAGTGGGATTGGTGTACTGATCATTACCTGCCTGTATCATCAAGATTGGGTGAAAAAATGTTTGCTGAGATTTCAGGAAACTCATAGTTTTTTGGAAGCTTGGCAACCCCTTTCAATGAAAGTGATTCTCCTCAGACTCTGCTTGGGGCTACTTCAATAGGACACAAACCATAGTGGTATAACTTGGAACTACATTATTGTGCAAAGTTTTAAAGAACTAGCACAAACCGTGTTTGATTTAGAGTTCCAACTACATGTATCCATATAGGAGAATACAGAGTAAAACCTAATCATGAAAACGGTTACTGCAAAGGAACGGTTTAACCTAGAAGAACGAAATTTGGTGAGCCAAGTGGAATTGGTGTACTGATCATTACCTGCCAGGATCATCAAGATTGGGTGAAAAAATGTTTGCTGAGATTTCAGGAAACTCGTAGTTTTTTGGAAGCTTGCCAACCCCTTTCAATGAAAGTGATTCTCGTCAGTCTCTGCTTCGGGCTACTTCAATAAGACACAAACCATAGTGGTAGAACTTGGAACTACATTATTGTGCCAAGTTTCAAAGAGCTAGCACAAACCGTGTTTGATTTAGAGTTCCAAGTACATGTATCCATATAGGAGAAAACAGAGTGAAACCTAAACATGAAAACGGTTACTGCAAAGGAACGGTTTAACCTAGAAGAACGAAATTTGGTGAGCCAAGTGGGATTGGTGTACTGATCATTACCTGCCAGTATCATCGAGATTGGGAGAAAAAATTTTTGCTGAGATTTCAGGAAACTCGTAGTTTTTTGGAAGCCCGGCAACCCCTTTCAATGAAAGTGATTCTCATCAGTCTCTGCTTGGTGCTACTTCAATAGGACACAAACCATAGCGACAGAACTTGGAACTACATTATTGTGCCAAGTATCAAAGAGCTAGCACAAACTGTGTTTGATTTAGAGTTCCAACTACATGTATCCATAAAGGAGAAAACAGAGTGAAACCTAAACATGAAAACGGTTACTGCAAAGGAACGGTTTAACCTAGAAGAAAGAAATTTGGTGAGCCAAGTGGGATTGGTGTACTGATCATTAAATGGAAGAATCATCAAGATTGGGTGAAAAAATGTTTGCTGAGATTTCAGGAAACTCGTAGTTTTTTGGAAGCTTGGCAACCCCTTTCAATGAAAGTGATTCTCGTCTGTCTCTGCTTGGGGTTACTTCAGTAGGACAAAAACCATAGCGGTATAACTTGGAACTACATTATTGTGCAAAGCTTGAAAGAGCTAGCACAAACCGTGTTTGATTTAGAGTTCCAACTACATGTATCCATATAGGCGAAAACAGAGTGAAACCTAAACATGAAAACGGTTACTGCAAAGGAACGGTTTAAGCAAGAAGAACGAAATTTGGTGATCAAGGGGGATTGGTGTACTGATCATTACCTGCCAGTATCATCAAGATTGGGTGAAAAAATGTTTGCTGAGATTTCAGGAAACTCGTAGATTTTTGGAAGCTTGGCAACCCCTTTCAGTGAAAGTGATTCTCGTCAGTCTCTGCTTGGGGCTACTTCAATAGGACACAAACCATAGCGATAGAACTTGGAACTACATTATTGTGCCAAGTTTCAAAGAGCTAGCACAAACCGAGTTTGATTTAGAGTTCCAACTACATGTATCCATATAGGAGAAAACAGAGTGAAACCTAAACATGAAAACGGTTACTGCAAAGGAACGGTTTAACCTAGAAGAACGAAATTTGGTGAGCCAAGTGGGATTGTTGTACTGATCATTACCTGACTGTATCATCAAGATTGGATGAAAAAATATTTGCTGAGATTTCAGGAAACTCGTTCTTTTTTGGAAGCTTGGCAACCCCCTTCAGTGAAAGTGATTCTCGTCAGTCTCTGCTTGGGGCTACTTCAATGTGACACAAACCATAGGGATAGAACTTGGAACTACATTATTGTGCCAAGTTTCAAAGAGCAGGCAAAAACCGTGTTTGATTTAGAGTTCCAACTACATGTATCCATATAGGAGAAAACAGAGTGAAACCTAAAAATGAAAACGGTTACTGCAAAGGAACGGTTTACCCTAGAAGAACGAAATTTGGTGAGCCAAGTCGGATTGGTGTACTGATCATTACCTGCCAGTATCATCAAGATTGGGTGAAAAAATGTTTGCTGAGATTTCAGGAAACTCGTAGTTTTTGGAAGCCCGGCAACCCCTTTCAATGAAAGTGATTCTCATCAGTCTCTGCTTGGTGCTACTTCAATAGGACACAAACCATAGCGATAGAACTTGGAACTACATTATTGTGCCAAGTTTCAAAGAGCTAGCACAAACCGTGTTTGATGTAGTGTTCCAACTACATGTATCCATATAGGAGAAAACAGAGTGAAACCTAAACATGAAAACGGTTACTGCAAAGGAACTGTTTAACCTAGAAGAACGAAATTTGGTGAGCCAAGTGCGATTGGTGTACTGATCATTACCTGCCTGTATCATCAAGATTGGGTGAAAAAATGTTTGCTGATATTTCAGGAAACTCGTAGTTTTTTGGAAGCTTGGCAACCCCCTTCAATGAAAGTGATTCTCGTCAGTCTCTGCTTGGGGCTACTTCAATAGGACACAAACCATAGCGATAGAACTCGGAACTACATTATTGTGCGAACTTTCAAAGAGCTAGCACAAACCGTGTATGATTTAGAGTTCAATCTACATGTATCTATATAGGAGAAAACAGAGTGAAACCTAAACATGAAAACGGTTACTGCAAATGAACAGTTTAACCTAGAAGAACGAAATTTGGTGAGAAATGTGGGATTTGTGTTCTGATCATTACCTGCCAGTATCACCAAGATTGGGTGAAAAAATGTTTGCTGAGGTTTCAGGAAACTCGTAGTTTTTTGGAAGCCCTGCAACCCCTTTAAATGAAAGTGATTCTCGTCAGTCTCTGCTTGGGGCTACTTCAATAGGACACAAACCATAGCGGTATAACTTGGAACTACATTATTCTGCAAAGCTTCAAAGAGCTAGCACAAACCGTGTTTGATTTAGAGTTCCAACTACATGTATCCATATAGGAGAAAACAGAGTGAAACCTAAACATGAAAACGGTTACTGCAAAGGAACGGTTTAAGCTAGAAGAACGAAATTTGGTGAGCCAAGTGGGATGGGTGTACTGATCATTACCTGCCAGTATCATCAAGATTGGGTGAAAAAATGTTTGCTGAGATTTCAGGAAACTCGTAGTTTTTTGGAAGCTTGGCAACCCCTTTCAATGAATGTTATTCTCGTCAGTCTCTGCTTGGGGCTACTTCCATCGGACACAAACCATAGCGATAGAACTTGGAAGTACATTATTGTGCCAAGTTTCAAAGAGCTAGCACAAACCGTGTTTGATTTAGAGTTCCAACTACATGTATCCAAATAGGAGAAAACAGAGTGAAACCTAAACATGAAAACGGTTACTGCAAAGGAACGGTTTAACCTAGATGAACGAAATTTGGTGAGCCAAGTGGGATTGGTGTACTAATCATTACCTGCCAGTATCATCAAGATTGGGTTAAAAAACTTTTGCTGATATTTCAGGAAACTCGTAGTTTTTTGGAAGCTTGGCAAATCCTTTCAATGAAAGTGATTCTCGTCCGTCTCTGCTTGGGGCTACTTCCATAGGACACAAACCAAAGCGATAGAACTGGGAACTACATTATTGTGCCAAGTTTCAAAGAGCTAGCACAAACCATGTTTGATTTAGAATTCCAACTACATGTATCCATATAGGAGAAAACAGAGTGAAACCTAAACATGAAAACGGTTACTGCAAGGAACGGTTTAACCTAGAAGAACGAAATTTGGTGAGCCAAGTGGGATTGGTGTACTGATCATTTCCTGCAAGTATCATCAAGATTGGGTGAAAAAATGTTTGCTGAGATTTCAGGAAACCCGTAGTTTTTTGGAAGCTTGGCAACCCCTTTCAATGAATCTTATTATCGTCAGTCTCTGCTTGGGGCTACTTCAGTAGGACACAAACCATAGCGATAGAACTTGGAACTACATTATTGTGCCAAGTTTCAAAGAGCTAGCACAAACCGTGTTTGATTTAGAGTTCCTACTACATGTATCCATATTGGAGAAAACAGAGTGAAACCTAAACATGAAAACGGTTACTGCAAAGGAACGGTTTAACCTAGAAGAACCAAATTTGGTGAGCCAAGTGGGATTGGTGTACTGATGATTACCTGCAAGTATCATCAAGATTGGGTGAAAAAAATGTTTGCTGAGATTTCAGGAAACTCGTAGTTTTACGGAAGCTTGGCAACCCCTTTCAATGAAAGTGATTCTCGTAAGTCTCTGCTTGGGGCTACTTCAATAGGACACAAACCATAGCGATAGAACTTGGAACTACATTATTGTGCTAAGTTTCAAAGAATTAGCACAAACCGTGTTTCATTTAGAGTTCCAACTACATGTATCCATATAGGAGAAAACAGAGTGAAACCTAAACATGAAAACGGTTACTGCAAAGGAACGGTTTAACCTAGAAGAACGCAATTTGGTGAGCCAAGTGGGATTGGTGTACTGATCATTACATGCAAGTATCATCAAGATTGGGTGCAAAAATGTTTGCTGAGATTTCAGGAAACTCGTAGTTTTTTGGAAGCTTGGCAACCAATTTCAATGAATGTGATTCTCGTCAGTCTCTGCTTGGGGCTACTTCAATAGGACACAAACCATAGCGATAGAAATTGGAACCACATTATTGTGCCAAGATTCACAGAGCTAGCACAAACCGTAGTTGATTTAGAGTTCCAACTACATGTATCCATATAGGAGAAAACAGAGTGAAACCTAAACATGAAAACGGTTACTGCAAAGGAACGGTTTAACCTAGAAGAACGAAATTTGGTGAGCCAAGTGGGATTGGTGTACTGATCATTACCTGCAAGTATCATCAAGATTGGGTGAAAAAATGTTTGCTGAGATTTCAGGAAACTCGTAGTATTACGGAAGCTTGGCAACCCCTTTCAATGAAAGTGATTCTCGTCAGTCTCTGCTTCGGGCTACTTCAATAGGACACAAACCATAGCGATAGATCTTGGAACTACATTATTGTGCCAAGTTTCAAAGAATTAGCACAAACCGTGTTTGATTTAGAGTTCCAACTACATGTATCCATATAGGAGAAAACAGAGTGAAACCTAAACATGAAAACGGTTACTGCAAAGGAACGGTTTAACCTAGAAGAACGAAATTTGGTGAGCCAAGTGTGATTGGATTACTGATCATTACCTGCAAGTATCATCAAGATTGGTGAAAAAATGTTTGGTGAGATTTCAGGAAACTCGTAGTTTTTTTTGGAAGCTTGGCAAAACCTTTCAATGAAAGTGATTCTCATCAGTCTCTGCTTCGGGCTACTTCAATAGGACACAAACCATAGCGATAGAACTTGGAACTACATTTTTGTGCCAAGTTTCAAAGAGCTAGCACAAACCGTGTTTGATTTAGAGTTCCAACTACATGTATCCATATAGGAGAAAACAGAGTGAAACCTAAACATGAAAACGGTTACTGCAAAGGAACGGTTTAACCTAGAAGAACGCAATTTGGTGAGCCAAGTGGGATTGGTGTACTGATCATTACCTGCAAGTATCATCAAGATTGGGTGAAAAAATGTTTGCTGATATTTCAGGAAACTCGTAGTTTTTTGGAAGCTTGGCAACCCCTTTCAATGAAAGTGATTCTCGTCAGTCTCTGCTTGGGGCTCACTTCAATAGGACACAAACAAAAGCGATAGAACTAGGAACTACAATTATTG
>NW_027552418.1:49640-97516 GCF_045843805.1 Urocitellus parryii | reverse complement strand
AAACATAACCCTAACCCGAACTCTAACACTAACCATAACCCTAAGTCTAAACCCAACTCTAACCCTAACCCTAACACTGACCCGAACCCCAACCCGAACCCGAACCCTAAACTTAACCGTAACCCTAACCCGAATACTAACCCTAACCCTAACCCTACACCTAACTCTAACCTTAACCCGAAACCGAAACCGAAACCTAACCCTCACCCTAAACCTATCCCTAACTGTAAAACAAACCCAAACACTAAACCTTACGCTAATCCTAAACCTTACCCTAATCCTAATCCTAACCCTAACCCTAACCCTAATCCTAAGCCTAACCCAAACCAGAACCCAAACCATACGCATAAACCTAACCCTAACCCTAACCTGAACCTGAAAACTAACCCTAACCTAACCCTAACCTAAACCTAAACCTAACCCTAACCCTAAAACTATCCCGAACCCTAACCCTAACCCTAATCCTAAATCTAACACGAACCCTAAACCTAACCCTAACCCGAACCCGAACCCTAAACCTAACCCGAACGCTCACACTAACACTTACCCGAAAACGAACCGTAACCTGAAAACTAACTCTAACTCGAACCCTAACCCTAACCCGAAACTTAACCCTAACCCTAAACCTAACCCTAATCTTAACCCGAATCCGAACCCGAACCCTAACTCTAACCTAACCCTAACCTGAACCCGAACTCGAACGCTAACCCTAACCCTGAGCCTCAAACGAACGCTAACCCTCAACCTAACAGTAACTCGAACCCTAACCCTAACTCTAACCTGAACCGTAACCATAACACTAACCCTACACCTAACCGTAACCCTAACACGAACCCGAACCCTAACTCTAACCCTAACTGTAACCATAACCTGAACACTAACTCTAACCCAAATCCTAACCCGAACCCTGAACCTAAACCAAAACTTAACATTAAAACTAACACGAATTCGAATCCTAACCCTAACCATAATCCGAACCCAACCCTAACCCGAACCCTAACCTGAACCCTAACCCGAACCCCAACACGAACCCTATCCGTAACCCTAACCCGAGCCCTAACACTAACCCTAACTCTAACCCTAACCCGAACCCTAACACTAACAATAACCCTAACCCTAACCCTAACATTAACCATAAAACGAAACCTAAGCCTAACCATAACCCTAATCCAAACCCTAACCCTAACCCGTACCCGAAACCTAGCCATAACCCTAAGCCTAACCCTAACCCTAACCAGAACCCAAACCCTAACCATAACACTAAACCTAACCCTAACCCTAACACTAACCAGAACCCTAACAATAACCCTAACCTTAATCCTATACCTAAACCTAACCCTAAACCGAACCCTAAACCTAAGCCTAACCCTAACCCTAACCTGAACCCTAACCCTAACTCTAACCCGAACCCTAAACATAACCCTAACCCTAACTCTAACCCTAACCCTAACCCAAACCCTAACCCTAACCCTAACACTAATTCTAACCCTACCCTAAACCTAACCCTAAACCTAACTCTAATCCTAACTCTAATCATAAACCTAAACATAACCCCAACCCTAACCCTAACCCTAACCTGATCCCGAAACCTAACTCTAAGCCTCACCTTAACCCTAACCTTTATCTTAACCCTAATCATAACCCTAACCTGAAACTTAACCCAAACCCGAACCCTAACCCTATCCCTTAAGATAACCCTAACCCTAACCCGAACCGTAACATTAAACATAACACTATCCCGAACCCTAACCCTTACACGAACCCAAACCCTAACCCTAACCCTAAGAATAACCCTAACCCTAACCCAAAACCAAACCCTAACCCTAACCCTAACCCTAAACCTAACCCTAACCCAAACCCTAACAATAACACTAACCCTAATCCTGAACCAAACCCTAACCCTAACCCGAAACCTAACCCTAACCCTAACCATAACCTGAACACTAACTCTAATCCTAATCCTAAAAATAACCCTAACGGTAAAACTAACCCTAAACCGAACCCGAAGCCTAAACCTAAACCTAACCCTAAGCCTACCCCGAACCCTAACCCTAACCCTAACACTAACCCGAATCCTAAACCGAACACGAACCCTAAGCGAAACCCTAACCCTAACCCGAAAAATAACAGGAAACCTAACCCGAAACCGAACATGAACACAAACCCTAAACCTAACCCTAACCCTAACCCTAACCCGAACCCGAAACCGAACCCGAACACTAACCCTAATCCTAACCCTAACTCTATCCTGAACCCGAACACTAAATCTATCGCTAAACCTAAACCTAATCCTAACCCTAACCCTAACCTAACCATAACCCTAACCCTATCCGGAAATGAAACCCTAACCATAACCCTAACCTTAACACTAATCCGAACCCTAAACCTAACCCTAACCCAAATGGTAAACATAACCCGAACCCTTACGCTAACCCTAACCCTAACCCTAATCATAACCCTAACCCTAACCAGAACCAGAACCCTAACACTTACCCGAGCCCTAACCCTAAACCTAACTCTAAGCCTTACCCTAACCCTAACCTGAAACCAAACCCTAACCCTAACCCTAACAGGAAACCTAACCCGAACACGAATCCTAACTCTAACACTAACCCTAATCCGAACCCTAACCCGAACACTAACCCTAACCCGAACCCTAAACCTAACACTAACCCTACATCTAAACATAACCCTAACCCTAACCCGAACACGAACCCTAAGCCTAACCCTAAACCTAACCCTAACCCTAACCCTCACCCGAACCCGAACCCGAACCCTAACCTTAACCCTAACCTTAAACATATCCCTAACCCTAAACCTAACCCTACCCCAACCCTAAACCTAACCCAAACCATAACCCTAACCCTACCCCTAACCTGAACACTAAAACTTACCTTAACCCTAACCCTAAGCATAAAGCTACCCCTACCCCTAACCCTAACCCTAACCATAAACATAAACCGAACCCTAATCCTAACCCTAACCCTAAACCTAATCCTAACCCTAACGCGAATCCTAACCCTAACCCTAACCCGAACCCGAACCGTAACCGTAACCCTAACACTAAACAGAATCTGAACCCTAACACTAACCCGAACGGGAACCCTAACCTGAACCCTAACCCTAAGACAGACCCTAACCCTAAAGCTAACCTGAACCTGTACCCTAACCCTAACCATAACCTGAACCCTAACCGTATCCCTAACTTTAACCCTAACCTGAACACTAACTCTAACCCAAATCCTAACCCGAACCCTGAACCTATTCCAAAACTTAACCTTAACACTAACACGAATTCGAATCCGAACCCTAACCATAATCCGAACCCAACCCTAACCCGAACCCTAACCCGAACCCTAACCCGAACCCGAACCCGAACCCGAACCCCAACACGAACCCTATCCGTAACCCTAACCCGAACCCTGACACTAACCCTAACCCTAAACCTAACCCGAACCCTAACACTAACAATAACCCTAACCCTAACCCTAAACCTCACCCAAGCCCGATCCCGAAATCTTACCCTAACCCTAACCCTAACCCTAACCCTAACCCTAACCCTAACCCTAACCCTAACATTAACCCTAAAACGAAACCTAAGACTAACCATAACCCTAATCCAAACCCTAACCCTAACCAGAACCCGAACCCGATAACTAACCGTAACCCTGACCCTCACCAAAATCCCAACCCTAAATCTAACCCGACCGGGAACCCTAACATTAACCCTAACCCTAAGCTGAACCCTAAACCTATAGCTATACTGAACCTGAACCCTAACCCTAACCATTACCCTAACCCTAAACCTAACCCGAACCCTAACCCGAACCCGAATCCAAACCCTAAGCCTAAACCTAACCCTAAATCTAACCCGACCGGGAACACTAACCTGAACCCTAACCCTAAGCTGAACCCTAAACCTATAGCTATACTGAACCTGAACCCTAATCCTAACCATTACCCTAACCCTAAACCTAACCCTAACCCTAAACCTAACCCGAACCCTAACCGAACCCGAATCCAAACCCTAAGCCTAACCCTAACCCTAACCCTAACTCTAAACCTAACCCTAACACTAATCCTAACCATAACCCGAGACCTAACCCTAACAATAACCCTAACACTAACCAATAACCCTAAACCTAACCCTAAAACTAACCTTAACCCAAACCCAAACCCGAAACCTAAACCTAAGCCTAACCCTAACCCTAAACCTAACCCTAAACCTAAGCCTAAACCTACCCCTAAACCAAACCCGAACCCTAACCCAAACCCTAACCCTAACCCTAACCCTAAATCTAACCCTAAACCGACCCTAACCTATCCCGAACCCTAATCCTAACCCTAAACTTAACCTGAACCCTAACACTAACCCGAACCCTAACTCGAACCTGAACCCTTACCCTAACAGAAATCGTAACCTGATACCTAACCCGAAACCAAACACGAACCCTAACCCTAACCCTAACCTAACCCTAACCGGAACCCGAAAACAAACCCTAACACTAACTCTAAGCCTAACACTCACCCTAACTCTACACCTACCCCTAACCCTAACCCTAACACTAACCAGAACCCGAACCCTAACTCGAATCCTAAACATAACCAGAAACCTAACTTTAATGCGTACCTGAATCCGAAACCTAACCCTAACCGTAACCCTAACCCTAACCCTAACCCTAACTCTAACACTAACATTAAAAGTAACCCTAACCCTAACCTGAAACCTAACCCTAACCCTAACCATAAACTAACCCTAACCCTAGACCTTAACCCTAAACCTAATCCTACCCTAACCCTAACCCTAACCCGGACCCGAAACCTAACCCTAATTCTAACTCTTATCCTAATCCGAACCCGAAACCAAAACCAAACCATAACCCTAACCCTAACCCAACCCTAATCCTCACCCTATCCATAACCCGAACACTAACCCAAACCCTAACCCTATCCCTAAACCTAAGTCTAACCCGAACCCTAACCCTAACCATAACCCTAAGCTGAAATATAACCCGAAAACATAATCCTAACCATATGTCTAACCCTAACCCTAACCCTAACCATAGCACTAACACTTCCCCGAAACAGAACCCGAACCCTAACACTAACCCTAACCCTAACCGTAGCCCGAAACCACATCTAACCCGAAACCTAACCCTACCGGAAACCTAACCATAACCCTAACCCTAACCCTAACCCTAACCCTAACCAAAACACTAACAATAAACGCAAACCTAACCCTAACCCGAAACCTAACCCTAATCCTAACCCTAACCGTAACCTAACCTTAACCATGGCACTTACCCCTAAACCCAACCCTAACCCTACCCCTACCCATACCCCTAACCCTAACCCTAACCCTACCTCTACCCCTAACCCGAACCCGAATCCTAACCCGAACCCTAACCGTAACCCTAAGCCTAAACCGAACGCTAACCCTAAACATAACTCTAAATCAAACCCCAACCCTAACCAGAACCCTAACCTTAACACTACTCCTAACCCTAGCCCTAACCCTAACTGTAACCCTAACCCTAACCCTAAACCGAACCCGAACTGTAACCCTAACCCTAACACTAACCCTAACACAAATCCTAACACTTACCCGAACCCGAATACGAACCGGAAACCTAAACCTAACCCTTAACCTAACCCTAACCCTAACCCAAAACTTAAACCTAACCCTAACACTAACCCTAACCCTAACCCTAACCCTAACCAAACCGTAACCCTAACCCTAACCCTAAGCCTAAACCGAACGCTAACCCTAACCATACCCCTAACACAAACTCCAACACAAACACAAACCCTAAACCTAACCCTAACCCTAACACTAATCTTAACCCTAACCCTAAACCGAAACATAACCCTAAACATAACCCTAATAAGAACCCGAAACCGAAACCTAACCCTCACCCTAACCCTAATCATAACCCTAATACTAACCCTTATATGAATCCGACCCCAAACCCGAACCCTTACCCAAACCCGATCCCGAACCCAAAACCTAACCCTAACCCTAGGCATAAATCGAAGGCTAACCCTTACCCTAACCCTCACACGAACCCCAAACCGAACCAGAACCCTAAACTTAACCTTGAAATGAATCCGAACACTAACCCTAACCCTAACTCTACACATAACCCTAAGCCTAACCCGAACCCGAAACCGAACCCTAACCCTAACCCTAATCCTAACACTAACCCTAACCCGAATGCGAATCCTAAACCTAAAGCTAACCCTAAACCTCACCCTAAACCTAACTCTAACCCTAACTCTAACCCTAACCCTAACCCGAACCGAAACCCTAATCCTAACCCTAACCCTAACACTAATCCTAACCCTAAACCTAAACCTAACCCTAAACCGAACCCTAACCCGAACTGTAACAATAACACTAACCCTAATCTTAAACATAACCCTAACCCTAAACCGAACCCTAACCCTAACTCTAACCATAACCCTAACCTGAAAACTAACCCTTATATTAATCCTAACCCGAACACTAACCCTAAACCTAACCCTAACCATAATACTAACCCGAACACGAACCGAAACCCTAACCCTAACCCTAACCCTAACACTAATCCTAACCCTAAAACTAACCCTAACCCTAACCGTAAACCATAATCCTAACCCTAAACCTAAACCTAATCCTAACCCTAATCCTAACACTAACCCGAACCTGAACCCGAACCCGAAGCCTAACCCTATCACTTACCTAACCCTAACCCTATCACTAATCCTAACTCTAAACCTAACACTAACCCTAACCTTAACCCTAACACGAACCCTAAACCTAACCCTAACACTAACCCTAACCCTAAACCTAACCCGAACCCGAACCCGAACCCTAACCCTAACCCTAAACTGAACCAGAACTCTAATCCAAACACTTATCCTAACCCTAACCCCAACACGAACCCAAACACTAAACCTAACGCTAACCCTAAACATAACCCTAAACCTAACCCTAACCCTAACCCTAACCCAAAAACAAACCCTAATCCTAACCCTAACCCTAACATTAATCCCATCCCTAACCTAACCCTAACCCTAAACCTAAACCTCACCCGAACCCGAACCCTAAGCCTAACCCTAACCCGAACCCGAACCGGAACTTGAACCCTATCCCTAACCCTAATCAGAACCGTAACCCTGTCCCGATCCCTAACCCTAAGCCGATCCCGAACACTAACCCTAACCCTAACCCTAACCCGAACCCTAAACCTTACCCGAACCCGAACCCTAACCGTAACCCTATCCTAACCCGAAACCTAACCCTAACCCTAACTCAAAACCTAACCGTAACCCTAACCCTAACCTTAACCCTAAAACTAACCCGAATCATTAAAATAACCCTAACCCTAATCCTAAACCTAACCCTAACCCTAACCCTAAACCTAACCCTAACCCGAAACTGGACCCTAATCCTAACCCTATCCCTAACACTAATCCTTTCCCTAATCCTAACCCTAAACCGCACCCGAAACCGAACCTGAACACTAAACCTAAACCTAAATCGAACCCTAACCCAAAGTCGAACCCTAACCCTAACCCTAACCCGACCCTAACCCTAACTCTAACCATACCCCTAACCATAACACTAACCCTAATGCGAACCCAAACCTTAACCCTAATCCGAACCCTAACACTAAGCCTAACCCTACCCTATCCCGAACCCTAACCCGAACCTTACCCTAATCCTAACTCTAACCCTAACCTGAACCCTAACCAGAACCCTAACCCAAACACTAACCCTAACCGTAAAACTAACCCGAACCCGAACCCGAACTGAACCCTAAACCTAACCCTAACACTAAACCTAATCCCAAACCTAAACCGAACCCGAACTCGAACCCTATCCCTAACCCTAAACCTAACCCTAACCCCAACCCTAACCTGAACCCGAACCCGAACCCGAATCCTAAACCTAACCTTAACCCTAACCCTAACACTAACCCCTAACCATAACCCTAACTCTAACCCGAACCCGAACCCTAACCCTAACCCTGACCCTAACCCTAACCCCACCCGAACACTAACCCGAACCTTAATCCGAACCCGAACTGTAAACCTAAACCTAACCCTAAACCTAATCCCAACGGTAACCCGAAACCTAATCCGAACCCTAACACTAACCGTAAACCTAACCCGAACCCGAACCCGAACTGAACCCTAACCAAAACCCTAACCCTAACCCTAACCCCAACCCTAAACCGAACCCTAACTCTAACATTAACTCGAACCCGAACTCGAACTCTAACCCTAACCCTAACCCTAACCCTAACCCCAACCCTAAACCGAACCATAACCCTAACCCTAAACCGAACCCTAAACCGAACCCTAACCCGAACCCTAACTATAACCCTAATCCTAAACATATACCTATCCCGAACCCGAACCCTAACACTAAACATAACCCTAACCTGAAGCTGAACCCTAACATTAACCCTAACCAAAACACTAACCCGAACCCGAACCCTAACCATAACCCTAACTCTAAACCGCACCATAACCCTACCACTAACCTTAACCCGAACCAGAACCCTAACCCTAACCCGAACCCAAACGCGAACACTAACCCTAACCCTAACCCTAAACCTAACCTTAACACTAAACCTAACACTGACCCCTAACCGCAACCCTAACACTAACCCTAACCCAAACCCTAACCCTAACACTTACCCTAACCCTAACCCGAAACGAGCCCTATCCCGAACCGTAATCCGAACCCTAACTGTAACCCTAACCCTAACCCTAAACCTAACACTAACTCTAACCCGAAACCTAATCCGAACCCTAACCCTAACCCTAACCCTAACCCTAAACCGAACACGAACTCGAACCCTAACCCTAACCGTAACCCTAACACTAACCCTAAGTTGAACCCGAAACCTCATCTGAACCCTAACCTTAACCCTAACACTTACCGTAATCCCAACCCTAACCCAAACTCTAACCCTAACCTTAAACCGAAACCTGACAGTAATTCTAACTCGAACCCTAACCCTAAACCTAACACTAACCCTAAATTTAACCATAACTCATACCCTAACCCGAACCCGATCCCTAACAATAACCCTAACAAGAACCCAAACCCAAACCCTAAACCTAACCCTAACACGAACACTAATCCTAAACCTAACCTAACCCTAACCCAAACCCTAACCCTCATTCGAATCCGAACCCTAACCCTAACCCTAACGCTAAGCTAAACCCTACCGGTAACCCTAACCCTAACCCGAATTCGAACCCTAAACCTAACCCTATCCCTAACCTGAACCCGAACCCGAACCTGAACCCTATCCCTAACCCTGACTCGAACAATAATCCTATACCGATCCCTAACACTAAAACTAATCCTAACACTAACCCTAACCCGAACCCGAATCTGAAACCTAACCCTAGCCTTAAACCTAACCCAAAACCTAACCCGAACCTGAACCCTAACCCAAAACCTAACCCTAACCCTAACACTACTCCTAAGAATAAACATAACCCTAAACCTAAACGTAACCCGAACCCGAACCCTAAACCTAACCCTAAACCTAACCCGAAGCCGAACCCTAACACTAACCCTAACCTTAACACTAACCCGAAAGCGAACCCTAACCCTAACCCTAAATCTAAACTGAAACCTAACCCTACCACTAACCCAAACTCGAACCCGAACCCTAACCCTAACCCTAACCCTAACTCAAACCTTAAACTTAAACATAACACTGACACCTAACCGTAACCCTAACTCTAACTGTAATCCAAACCCTAACCCTAACCCTGACCTTAACCCTAACCCGACCCGAACCCTAACCCAAATCATAAATCGAACCTTAAGTGTAACCCTAACTCTAACCCTAAACCTAACCCGAAACCTAATCCGAACCCTAACATAAACCCTTACACTAACCCTAACCCTAACCCTACCCCTAAACATAAACATAACCCTAACGCTTACCCGAACCCTAAACCTAACTCTAACCCGAACCCTAACCCTAACCCTAACCCTAACCCTAACCCAAAGCCGAACCCTAACGCTAACCCTAAACCTAACACTAACCCGAAGCCGAACCCTAACCCTAACCCTAACTCTAAACCAAACCCTAACCCTACAACTAACCCTAACCCGAACCCGAACCCTAAACCTAACCCGAACCCGAAACCGAACCCTAAACCTGACCCTAACCCGAACCCGCCCAGAACCCTAACTCGAACGGTAATCCAAACCCTAACTGTAACCCTAACCCTAACCCAAAACCTAACACTAAAGCTAACACGAAACCTAGTCCGAAACCTAACCCTAACCCTAACCCTAACCCTAACCCCAAACCTAACCCTAACCCTAACCCTAACCCTAACCCTAAACCAAACCCTAACCCTAAAACAAAACCGAACCCTAACCATAACGCTAACCCTAAACCTAAACGTAACCCGAAACCGAACCTAACCCTAATCCTAACCCTAACCCGAAGTCGAACCATAACACTAACCTTAACCCTAACACTAACATGAACCCGAAACCTAACCCTAACCCTAACACTAAACCGAACCCTAACCCTACCACTAACACTAACCCGAACATGAACCCTAACCCTAAACCGAACCCGAAACCGAAACCTAACCCTAAACTTAACCCTAACCCTAACACCATCCCCTAACCGTAAACTTAACCATAAACCTAACAAGAACCCTAACCCTAACCCTAACCCGACCGAACCCTAACCCGAACCTTTATCCGAACCATAAAGGTAATACTAACCCTAACCCTAAACCTAACACTAACCGTAACCCGAAACCTAATTCGAACGCTAACCCTAACCCTAACCCTAACCCTAACCCTAACCCGAACCCGAACTCGAACCTTAACCCTAACCCTAACCCCAACCCTAACACTAAACCTAAACAGAACCCGAACTCGAACCCTAACACTAACCCTAACCCTAACCCTAAACATATTCCAAACCGAAACCCTAAACCTAACCTTAACCCTAATACTAATCCTAAACCTAAACTAACGCTAACCCTAACCCTAACCCTCACTCTAACCTGAACCCTAACCCTAACCCTAATCCTAACTCTGAACCGAACACTAACCCTGACCCTAACACGAACTCGAACCCTAAACCTGACCCTAACCATAACCCGAACCAGAACACAAACCTGAACCCGATCCCTAAACTTAACTCGAACCGAAATCCTATACCGATACCTAACACTAACCCTAACCCTAACACTAACCCTAAGCAGTACCTGAATCTAAACCCTAACCCTAGCCTTAAACCTAACCCTAAACCTAACGCGAACTCGAACCCTAACCCTAACACTAACCCAAATCCTAATCCTAACCCTAACCCTACCCCTACCCCTAACCATAACCATACCCCTAACCCTAACACTAACACTAACTCTAACCAGAACCCTAACAATAACACTAACCCTAAAACTAAACGTAACCCGAGCTTGAAACCTAACCCTAACCCTAACCATAACCCGAAGCCGAACCCTAACAATAACCCTAAATCTAAAGCGAAACCTAACCATACCACTAACCCAAACTCGAACCCGAACCCTAACCCTAATCCTAAATCTAAACTTAAACCTAACCCTAACACTAACACCTAACCGTAACACTAACCCTAACTCTAACCCGAACCCTAACCCTAAACCTGACCCTAACCCTAACACGACCCGAACCCTAACCCAAACCATTATCCGAACCATAACTGAAACCCTAACCATAACCCTAAACCTAACCCTAACTCTAACCCAAAACCTAATCCAAACCCTAACCCAAACCCTTACCCTAACCCTAACCCTAAACCTACCCCTAACCATAACCATAACCCTAACCCTTACCCGAACCCGAACCTGCACACTAACCCTAACCCTAACACGAACCTTAAACTGATCCCTAATCCTAACCCGAACCCTAAACCTAACCCTAACCCTAACACTATTCCTAACGCGAACCCGAAGCCGAAATCTAACCCTAAACTTAACCCGAACACTAACACTATCCATAACACTAACCCTAACCCGAACACTAACCTTAAGCCTAAACCTAACCCTAACCCTAAACATAACCCTAACCCTACACCTAACCCTAAACCTAACCAGAACCCGAACCCTAACCCTAATCCTAACGCTAACCCTATCCCAAACCCTAACCCTAACCATAGCCCTAACCCTATGTCTAACCCTAACCCGAAGCCTAACAAGAACCCTAACACTAACCGTAACCAGAAACGTAACCCTAACCCTAACCCGAACCCAAACCCAACCCTAACCCTAAACCTAACCCTAACCCTAACCCTAAACCTAACCCTATTCCGAACCCTAACCCTAACCCTAACCCTAAACCTAAACCAACCGTAAACCTAACACTAAACCTAACCCTAAACCGTACCCTAATCCTAACCCTAAACCGAACCCTAACCCTAACCTTAACCCTAACCCGAACCCGAACCCGCACGCTAACCCTAACCCTAACCCTAAGCCTAAACCGATCGCTAACCATAAACATAACCCTAACCTGAACCCGAACCAGAATTCTAACCCTAACCATAACCCTAACCCGAACCCGAAAACAACCCTAAAACTAACCCTAAGCCTAACCCGAACGCTAACCCTAACCCTAACCCTAATCCGAACCCCAACCCTTACCCTAAAACTGACCCTACCCCTAATCCTAACCCGAACCCGAACCCTAACCCTAACGCTAACCCTAAACCTAACCCTAAACCGAACCCTATCCTGAACCCGAACTCTAAACCTAACCCTAACCCTAACCCTAAATCTAACCCTAAACCTAAACCTAACCCTATCCCTAACCCGAACCCTAATCCTAACGCTAAACTGAACACTAACCCTAAACCTAATTCTAACCCGAACCCAAAATCTAAACCTAACCCTAACAATAACACTAACCCTAAACCCTAAACTTAACCCTAACCATAATTCGAACCTTAACCCTAACCCTAAACGTAACACTAAACCTAAACCTAACCCTATCACTAACCCAAACTAAAATCCTAACCCTAACCTGAACACTAACCCTAACCCTAATTCTAACCCGAACCCAAAACCTAAACCTAACCCTAACCCTAACACTAACACTAAACCCTAACCTTAACCCTAACCATAATTCGCACCCTAACCCTAACACTAACCCGAACCCTATACCTTACCCGAAACACAACCTGAACCCTAACCCTAAGACTAACCCTATCCCAAACCCGAAACCCAACCCTAACCCTAACCCTAACCCTAACCCTAACCCTAACCCTAACCTGAAGGCAACCCTAAACCTAACCCCAAAACTAACACTAACCCTAACCCTAACCCTAATCCGAACCCTAACCCTAACCCTAACGCAAACCCTAACCCAAACCCAAACCCGAAACCTAACCCTAACCTAAATCAAACCCTAACCATAACGCTAACCCTAACCCTAACCTAACTTGAACCCGAACCATAACCCTGACCCTAACCCTAAGCCAAACATGAACGCTAAACCTAACCCTAACCCTATCCCGAACACCAACCCTAAACCTAACCCTACACCTAACCCTAACCCTAACCCGAACCCGAACCATAATCCGAAACCGAATCTTAACCCTAACAATAACCCGAACCCTATCACTAACCCTAACCATAACCTCAACCCGAACCCTAACCCTAATCCTAAACCTGACCCTAATCCTATCCCGAACTCGAAACCAAACACTAACCCTAACCCTAAGCCTAACCGTAACCCAAACCCGAACCCGAAACCTAACCCTATCCCTAACCCTAACCCTAAACCTAACCCTAAAAAAACCCTAACCCTAACCCAAAACCAAACCCAATCCCTAAACCTAACCCTAACCTAACCCAAATCCGAACCCTAACGCTAAACCTAAACCTAAGTCTAAACCGAACGCTAATCCTAACCCTAACCCTAACCCGAACCCCAAACCGAACCCGAACCCTAAACCTAACGCTAACGCTAAACCTAACCCTAATGCTAAACCAAACCCTAACCCTAACCCTAACCTGAACCCAAACCCTAACAATAACCATCACACTAACACTAAACCTAAACCTATCCATAACCCAAATCCGAACCCTAACACTAAACCTAAACCTAAGTCTAAACCAAATGCAAATCCTAACCCTAACCCTAACCCGAACCCCAAACCGAACCCAAACCCTAAACCTAACGCTAACGATAAACCTAACCCTAATGCTAAACCAAACCCTAACCATAACCATAACACTAACACTAAACCTAAACCTATCCTAACCCTAAACCTAACCCTAACACTAACCCTAACACTAACCCTAACATTAACCCCTAACCCTAACCCTAACACTAACACTAAACCTAAACCTATCCCTAACCCTAAACCTAACCCTAACACTAACCCTAACATTAACCCCTAACCCTAAGCCTAACACTAACCCTAACCCTAACCGTAACCCTAACCCAAACCAAACCCTAACCCTAACCCTAACAATAACCCTAATCCCAACCCTAACAATAAACCTAACACTAACCCTAACCCTAAACCGAACACTAACCTGAACCCGAAACCTAACCGTAACCCGAATCTTCACCCAACCCTAATCCTGACCCTAACCCTAACCCTAACCCGAACGCCAACCCGAAACTGAACCCTAAACCTAAAGCTAACCCTAAACCAAAACCTGAACCTAAACCTAACACTAACCTTAACCCTAACACTAACCCTAACCCAAACCCTAAAAATTACCCTAATCCTAACACTAATCCTAACCCTAACCCTAACCCTAACCCTAACACTAACCCTAACCCTAACCCTAACCTGAACCCTAACTCTAACCCTAACCCTAACCCGAACCTGAAACCTAACCCTAACCTTAAACCTAATCCTAACCCTAACCCAAACCCGAACCCGAACCCTAACCGTAACTCTATCCTAACTTGAACCCGAACCCTAACCATAAACGTAACTTTAAGCCTAAACCGAACGCTAACCCTAACCCTAACCCTAACTCGAAACCCAACCCTAACCAGAACCCTAACCCTAACACTAATCCTAACCCTAACCCTAACCCTAACCCTGACCCTAACCGTAACCCTAACCCTAACCCTAAACCTAACCATAAAACTAACCCTAACCCTAACCCTAAACCTATCCTGAACCCTAACCCTAACCCTAACACTAAGCCTAACACTAATCCGAACGCTAAACCTAGCCCTTAGCCGAACCCTAACCCTAATCCTAACCCTAAACCTAAACCGAACTTGAACTCAAACCCTAACCCTGACACTAATCCTAACCCGAAACCTAACCCTATCCCTAACCCTACTCCTAACACTAACCCTAACCCTAACCCGAACCCTAACCCTAACCTGAACACGAACCCTAACCCTAACCTGAACCTTAACACTAAGCTTAACCCAAACCCTATCCTGAAACTTAACCCGGAACTGTAGCCCCAACCCTAACCCTAACCCTAACCCTATTCGTAAACTTAACCCTAACCCTAACCCGAACGCTAACCCTAACCCTAAACATAACCCTAACCTGAACACTAACGCTAACCCTAACCCTAACCCTATCCCGAACCCTAACATGTACCATAGCCCTAACCCTAACCCTAAAACGAACCCTAACCAGAACCCTAACCCTAACCATAACCCTAAACCGAAACCTATCACTAACCCTAACTCTAACCAGTATCCCTAACCCTAAACTTATCCCTAATCCGAACCCTAACCCTAACCCTAGCCCAATCCTAACCGTAACCCAACCCTAACCCTAAACCGAACCCTAATCCTAACCCTAACCCGAAACCTAACCCTAAACCTAACCCTAAGCCCAACCCGATACTGAACCCTAACACTAACCCTAACCCTAACCCTAACCCTAATCCTATGCCTAATCCTAACCCTAACCCTAACCGGAACCAGAACCCGAAACGTAAACATAACCCTAACCCGAAACCTAAAGCAAACTCGAACCCTAACCCTAAAATAATCTTAACCCAAACCCTATCCCTAATTCTAAACCTAGCCCTAATCCTAAGTCTAAACCTAACCCAAAACTGAACCCTAACCCTATTCTGAACCCTAACACTGAGCCTAACCCTAACCCTATCCCGAACACTAACCCGAACCGTACACCTAACCCTAACTCTAACCCTAAACCGAACCCTAACCAAAACCCTAAACCTAACCCTAACCCTAACCCGAAAGGTAACCCTAACCCGAAAACTAACCCTAACACGAACCCGAACCCGAACCCGAGCCCTAATGCTAAACCTAACCATAAACCTAACCCGAACCCGAACCCGAAACCGAAACCTAACCCTAACCGTTAATCTAACTCAAAACCTATGCCGAACCCTAACCCTAACCCTAAACTTTTCCCTAAACGTAACCCTTACCCGAAGTCGAATCCGAACCCGAACCCAAACGCTAAACCTAACCCTATCCTGAACCCTAACCCTAACCCTAACCATAAGCCTAAACCGAATGCTAACCCTAACACTAACCCTAACCCAAACCTGTACTCGTACCCGAACCCTAACTTTAACCCTAACAATAATCTGAAACCTAACCCTAAGTCTAACACTAAACCTAACCCTATAGCTAACCAGAACCGAAACCCTAACTCTAACAGTAACCCGAAACCAAACCCTAAACCTAACCCTAATGCTAACACTAATCCTAACCCTAGCCCCAACCCTAACCCTAACCCTAACCCGAACCGAAACCTGAACCCGAACCCTAACCCTAACCCTTAACCTAACACTAATCCTAACCCTTACCTTAACCAGAACCCGAACCCAAACCCTAAACCTAACCCTAAGCCTAAACCCAATGCAAACCCTAACCCTAACCCTAACCCTACCCTAAATAAAAGACTAACAATAACCCTAACACTAATCCGAAACCTAACCCTAAACCTAAACCTAAACCTAACCCTAAACCTAAACCGAACCCTAACCCTAACTCTAAACCTAATCCTAACCCGAACACTAACTCTAAACACAAAAGTAAACTTAACCCTAACACTAACCCGAACTCGAACGCTAACACTAACACGAACTCGAACCCTAAACCTAACCGTAATCTGAACCCAACCTTAACCCTAACCCAAACCCTAACCCTAAACCTAACCCAAACCGAACCCCAACACGAACCCGAGCCCTAATCCTAACCCTAACCCTAACCCTAAACCTAACCCTAAACCTAACAATAACCCCAAAACACGAACCCGAAACCTAACCCTAACCCTAAACCTAACCCCAACCCTAACCATACCAGTAACCCTAACCCTGAACCTAACCCTAACCCTAACCCGAACCCTAACCCTAACCCTAACTCTACACCTAACCCTAACCCTAACCTGAACCAAACCCGAACCGGAACCCTAACCCTAATCCTAACCCTAACCTAAAACCGAACCCGAAACATAAACCTAACGCTAACCGTAAACCTAAACCTAACTCTAACCCTAACCTTAACCCTAACCCTAACCATAAACCGAAACCTAAGCCTAACCTGGAACCTAACCCTAAACCTAAACCTAAGCCTAATCCTAACCCTAACCCTAACCCAAACCCTAAACCTAACCCTAAACGGAAGCCTAACACTAAACCTAAGCCTAATCCTAACCCAAACCCTAACACTAACCCTAACCCTAACCCGAAAACTAACCCTAAACATAAACCTAAGCCTAATCCTAACCCGAACCCGAATCCGAACCCTAACCCTAACCGAAGCCGAACCCGAACCTGAACCCTAACCCTAACCCAAACCGTAAACCTAACCCTAAACCGAACCCTAACACTAAACCAAAGCCTAATCCTAACCCGAACCCTAACACTAACCCTAAACCTAAACCGAAACATAACCCTAAAAATAAACCTAAGCCTAAACCTAACCCGAACCCGATCTGAACCCTAACCCTAACCAAAGCCGAAACCTAACCCTAACACTAAACCGAACCCAAATCCTAACCCTAACGCTAACCCTAACCCTAACACTAAAAGGAAACCGAACCCTAACCCTAACACTAAACCAAAGCCTAAGTCGAACGATAACCCTAACCCTATCCCTAAACCAAACCCTAACATTAACCCTAACCCAAACCCGAACCCGAACCCTAAATCTAACCATAACCCTAACTCGAACACTAACCCAAAACCGAACCCGCACCCTAAATCTAACCCAAACCCTAACCCAAACCCGAACCCGACACCTAACCCTAACCCTAAACCTAACCCGAACTCTAACCCAAACGCGAACCCTAATCCTGAACCTAACTCTAAGCCTTACCCGAAACCTAACCCTAACCCTAACCCGAACCCTAACCCTAACCCTAAACCTACACCTAACCCTAACGCTAACCCGAACCAGAACCCCAAAACTAACCCTAACCCTAATCCTAACCCTAACCCGAACCAGAACCGTCAACCTAATGCTAACCGTAAACCTAAACCTAACCCTAACCCTAACCCTAACACGAAGCCAAACCCTAACCCTAACCCTAACCCTAACCCTAAACCTAACCCAAATCCTAAACCTAACTCTAACCCTAACCCTAAACCTAACCGAAATCCTAATCCTAAACCTAACACTAACCCTAACCCTAACCCTAACCGGATCCCTAACACTAACCCTAACCCTAACCCTAAGACTAACCCTAACCCTAACCCGAAGCCTAACCATAAACCGAACTCTAACACTAACCCTAAGCCTAATCCTAACCCAAACCCTAACAATAACCCTAACCCCAACCCCAAAACTAAACAAAAACCTAAACCTAAGCCTAATCCTAACCAGAACCCGAACCCGAACCCTAACCGTAATCGTAACCGTAAACTTATCCCTAACCCTAACCCTAACACTAACCCTACACCTAACGCTAACCCTAAACAAAACCCTATCCCTACCCCTACTCCTAACACTAACCCTAACCCGAACCCGACCCCTAACCCTAACCCGAAACCGAACCCTAACCCTAACCTGAACACTAACACTAAGCTTAACCCTAACCCTATCCCGAAACTTAACCCGAACTGTAGAACTAAACCTATCCCTAACCCTAACCAGAACCCTAATCGTAAACTTAACCCTAACCCTAACCCGAATGCTAAACCTAACCCTAAACATAAGCCTAAACTGAACACTAACCCTAACCCTAAACCTAATCCTAACACTATCCCGAACCCTCACCCATACCGTAGCCCTACACTAACCCTAACCCTAAAACGAACCCTAAACAGAACCCTAACCCTAACCCTAAACCAAACCCAAACCCTAACCCGAACCCTAACCCTACCCCTAAGCTAAACCCTAAACCTAACCCTAACCCAAGCCCTAACACTAACACTAACCCTAACCCGAACCCTAACCCTAACACTAACACTAACCCTAACCCTATCCCGAACCCTAACCCTAACCTGAACCCTATCCCGAACCTGAACACAAACCCTAAAAATAACCCTAACCCTAATTCGAACCCTAACCCCTAACCCTAACATGAACCCGAAACCTAACCCTAGCTTTAACCCTAACCAGAACCCGTACCCAAACCTAAATCCTAACCATAACCCTAATCCGAGCACTAACCCTAACCCTAACCCAAATGTGAACCCTAACCAGAACACTAACCCTAACCCGATCCCTATGCCAAACCCTAACCCTAACAATAAACCTATCCCGAAACCGAACCCAAACCCTAACAATAACCCTAACCATAACCTGAAACCTAACCATTTACCCTAACCCTAACCCTAACAAGAACCCTAACCCTAGCCCTAACCCTAACCCGAAACCTAACCCTTATCCGAACCCTAACCCTAGCCCTAACCCTAAGCCTAACCCTAACCCAAACCCGAACTCAAAACTAACCCTAACCCAAACCCTAACCCTAAAACTAACCCAAATTCTTATAATGACCCTAACCCTAATCCTAAACCTAAGCGTAACCCTAAATTAACCCTAACCCTAACCCTAATCCGAATCTGAACCCTAACCCTAAACATAACCCTAACCCTAATCCTATCCCTAATCCTAACCATAACCCGAACCCGAACCCGAAACCGAACCCTAAACCTTACCCTAAACAGAACCCTAACCCGACCACGAACCCTAACCCTAACCCTAACCCGAACCCTAACCCTCACTCTACCCCTACCCCTAACCCTAACCCTAACCCGAATCCGAACCCTAACCCTAATCTGAACCATAACACTAAGCGTAACCCTAACCATATCCCGAACGCTAACCCGAACTGTAGCCCTAACCCTAAGTCAAACCCTAATCCGAAACCTAACCAGAACCCTAAACCTAAACCTAACCCGAAAGTAATCCGAACCCTAACCCTAACCCTAACCCGAAACCTATCACTAACCCTAACTCTAACCAGTAACCCTAACCATAAACCTATACCTAATCCGAACCCTAACCCTAACACTAAAACAATCCTAACCGTAACCCTAACCCTAACCCGAAACTGAACCCTAATCCTAAACCTAACGAGAAACCTAACCCGCAACCTAACTCTAACCCTAACCCGAAACTGAACCCTAACACTAACCCTAACCCTAACCCTAACCCTAATCCTATCCCTAATCTTAACCCTAACCCAAACCGGAACCAGAACCCGAAATCTAAACCTAACCCTAACCCGAAACCTAACCCGCACAGGAACCCTAACCCTAAAATAATCCTAACCCAAACCCTATCCCTAACACTAACCATACCCGTAACCCTAAGTCTAAACCTAATCCGAAACTGAACCCTAACCCTATCCTGAACCCTAACACTAACCCTAACCCTAAACCTAATGCGAACCCTAACCCTAACCATACCAGTAACCCTAAACCGAAAGCGAAACCTAAAAATAAACCTAACCCTAACCCTAACCCTAACCGGAACCTGCACCCTAACCCTATCCCTAACCCTAAGCCTAAACCAAACGCTAACCCTAACCCTAACCCTAACCCGAACCTGAATCCGAACCCGAACCCTAACCTTATCCCTAACCCTAACCCGAACCCTAACCCTAACTATAACCCAAAACCTAACCCTGTACCTCACCAGAACCCTAACGCTAACACTAACAGTAACCCGAACCCAAACCCTAAACCTAACCCTAACCCTAACACTAATCCTAACCCTAAACCCAACCCTAACCCTAACCCGAACCAGAACCCAAACCTGAACCAGAAACCTAACCCTAAGCCTCACCCTAACTCTAATCCTAACCCTTAACTTAACTCGAACCCGAACCCGAACCCTAAACCTAACCCTAAGGCTAAACCCAATGCTAACCCTAACCCTAACACTAAACCGAACCCCAACCCGAACCCGCACCCGAACCACAACCCTAACCCTAACCCGAACCCTAACCCTAACCCTAACTCTACACCTAACCCTAACCCTAAACCTTACCTGAACCCGAACCAGAACACTAACCCTAATAATAACCCTAAACAGAACCCGAACCCGAACCATAAACCTAACGCTAACTGTAAACCTAAACCTAACCCTAACCCTAACCCTAACCCGAACCCTAACCATAAACCGAAATCTAACCCTAACCTGAAACCTAACCCTAAACCTAAACCTAAGAGTAATCCTAACCCGAACCTGAATCCGAAACCTAACCCTAACCGAACACGAACCCGAACCCGAACTCTAACCCTAACCATAATCTTAACCCTAACCCAAACCCTAACCCTAACCCTAAACCGACCCCTAACACTAACCCTAAGCCTAATCCTAACCCGAACCCTAACACTAACCATAACCGTAACCCGAAACCTAACCCTAAACATAAACCTAAGCCTAATCCTAACCCGAACCCGAATCCGTACCCTAACCCTAACCGAAGCCGAACGCGAAACCGAATCCTAAAACTAACCCTAACCCTAAACCTAACACTAAACCGAACATAATCCTAACCCTAACGCTAACCCTAAAATAACACTAACCCGAAACCGAACCCTAACCCTAACACTAAACCAAAGCCTAAATCGAACGGTAACCCTAACCCTATCTCTAGTCCGAACGCTAACCCGAACAGTAACCTTAACCCTAACCCAAACCTGAACCCGAACCCTAAATCTAACCCTAACCCTAACCCTAACCCTAACACGAAGCCAAAACCTAACCCTAACCCTAAATCTAACACTATTCCTAACCCAAACCCTAACCCTAACCCAAACCCTAACACTAACCCGAAACCTAAACCTAACCCTAACCCTAATCCATACCCTAACCAGAACCCTTACCTGAACCCTAACCATAACCTTATGCCTAACCCTAACCCTAAACAGAACCTGAATACTAAACCTAACACTCAACCTAACCCTAACCCTAACCCTAACCTGAACCCTAACAGTAACCCTAACGTTAATCCTAAACCTAATCCTAACCCTAAACCGAACCCTAACTGTAACCCGAACCTTAACCCTAACCCTAACCCTAAACCTAACTCTAAACCTAACACTAAACCAAACCCAAACCCGAACCCTAACCCTAACCGTAACCCTAACACTAACCTTAACCTGAACCCTAACCCTAACTCTAACCCGAACCCTAACCATAACACTAACCCTATACCTAACCCTAACCCTAACCCGAACCCGAACCCGAACCCTACCCGTAACCCTAACCCTAAACCTAACCGTAACCCTATCTCAAACCAGAACCCTAACAATAATCCTATCCCAAACAAGAACCCTTACCCAAATCTTAACACTAACCCTAATCCTACCCTAACCCTAAACCGAACCCAAAACCTAACCCTAACCCTAACCCTAACACTAATCCTAACCCTATCCGTAACCCTAACCCTAACCCTAACACTAATCCTAACCCTAATCCTAATCCTAAACCTAACACTAACCCTAACCCTAACCCTAACCCGATCCCGAACACTAACCCTAACCCTACACCTAACGCTAACTCTAAACAAAACCCTATCCCTAACCCTACTCCTAACACTAACGCTAACCCTAACCCTAACACTAACCTTAACCTGAACCCTAACCCTAACTCTAACCCGAACCCTAACCCTAACACTACAACTAACATTAATCCTAACCCGAAACTGAACCCCAACCGGAACCTTAACCCTAATCCTAACCCTAACCCGAACCCGAACCATAAACGTAAAGCTAACCGTAAACCTAAACCTAACCCTAACCCTAACCCTAACCCTAACCCTAACATGAAGCCAAACCCTAACCCTAACCCTAACCCTAACACTATTCCTAACCCTAACCCTAAACCTAACCCTAACCCTAACCCTAAACCTAAACCTAAACCTAACCCTAACCTGACACTGAACCCGAACTCGAACCCTAACCCTAATGGGAACCCTAACATTAAACCGAACCCTAACCCAAACTGAAACCTAACCCAAACCCGAACAAAAACCCTAACCCTAACCCTACAACTAACCCTAATCCTAACCCGAACCCGAACCCGAACCGTAACACACATCCTAACCCTAAACCTAAACCGAACCCAAACCTGAACCCGAACCTGAAACCAAATCCTAAACCTAATCCTAACCTTAACCCTAAACCAAACACGAACCCTAAACCTAACGCTAAGCCTAAGCCTAAGCCTAAGCCTAACCCTAACCCTAACCCTAACCCGAACCCAAACCCTAACCCTAAACGTAACACTTACCCTAACCCTAACCCTAACCCGAACCCTAAAAAAAAACGTAACCCTAACCTGAACACTAAACCTTAAACGACCCTAACCCTAACCTTAACAATAAACCTAACCTTAATCTTAACCCTAACCCTAACCCTAACCTGAACACTGACTCTAACCTTAATCCTAACCGGAACCCTAACCCTAAACCTAACCCTCACACTAAAACTAATCCGAACATGAACCCTATCTCTAAACCGAAACCTAACCCTAACCCTAAATCTAACCATAACCCTAACCCAAACCCGAACCCGAACCCGAACCCTAATCCTAACCATATCCCTAACCCTAAACATAACCCTAATCCTAAACCTAACCCTAATCCTAAACCTAACCCTACCCCAGCCCTAACCCTAACCCTAGCCATAACCCTAACCCTAAACATAACCTTAACACTAACCCTAACCCTAATCGTAACCCGAAACCTAAACCTGAACCTAACCCTAACCCTAACACTAACCTGAAAACGAACCCTAAGAATAACCCTAAACCGAACCCGAACCCGAACCCGACCCCTCACCATAACACTAACCCGAATCTTAACACTCACCGTAAAACTAACCCTAACCCAAACCCGAACCCTAACAATTACCCTAAACCTAAGCCTAACCCGAACTGTAACCCAAAGCCTAACCCTAACCCGAACCCTAATCAGAACTCTTACCCGAACCCTAATCCTAAACCTAACTCTAACCCTAAACCTAACTCTAACCCTAACCCTAACCCTAACCCTAAACACTAACCCTCAACCAAACCCAAACCCGAACCCTGAACGTAAAACTAACACTAACCAGAACCCTAAGCCTTACCCGAACCCTAAACCGAACCCTAACCCTAAGCCTAACCCTAATACTAACCCTAATCCTAACCCTATACGTAACCCGAGTCCGAACCCGAACCCAAACACTAACCCTTACCCTAAAACTAATACCAACCCTACCCCAACCCTAACCCTAATCCTAGCCATAACCCTAACCCTAAACATAACCCTAACCCTAACCTTAAACCTAACCCGAACATTAACCCGAACCCTAACCCGAACCAGAACCCTAACCCTAACATTAAACCTAAACCTAAACCTAACACTAATCCTAAACCTAACCCTATCCCCAACCCTAACCCTAACCCTAACCCTAAACCTACCCCTAACCCTAACTTGAACATTAACCCTAACCTTAATCCAAACCCGAAACATAAACCTAAACCTAACCCTAACCCTAACACTGACCCGAACCCGAACCCAAATCCTAACCCTAACCCGAACCCGAAACCGAACCTGAGCCCTAAACCTAACCTTAAACCGAACCCTAACACTAACCCTAACCCTAACCTGAACCTGAAACCTAAACCTGAACCTAAACCGGACCCTAACCATAAACCTAACCCTAACACTAAACCTAACCCTACCCCAACCTTAACCCTAACCCTAACACTAACCATAAACATAACCCTAACTTGAACACTAACGCTAAACCTAATCCTAACCCGAAACCTAAACATAAACCTAATCCTAACACTAACATTAACACGAACCCGAACCCTAAACCTAACCCGAACGCAAACCCGAACCCGAACCCGAAAGCTAACCCTAACCCGAACCCTAACACTAACAGTAACTCTAACCCTAACCCTAACCCTAACCATAAACCTGACCCTAACCCTATCCCGAACCCGAAACCTAACCCTAATCCTAACCCTAAACCTAACCCTAACCCGAACCCGAATCCGAACCCAACCCAAACCCTAACCCTAACACTAACACGAACCCTAACCCTAAGCCTAACCCTAAAGCTAACCCGAACACAAACCCTAACTCTAAACCTAACGTTAACCCTAACCCTAACCCTAACACAAACCCTAACCCTAACTTAACCCTAACCTTAACACTAACTCTAACCCTAATCCTAACCCGAACCCTAAACCTAAACCTGAACTTAACCCTAAGCCTAACCCGAACTCGAACCGTAACCCTAACCCTAACCTAAACGCAACCCTAACTCTAACCCTAACCCTAAACCGAACCCGAACCCTACACGAACCCGAATCCTAACCCTAACACGAACCCTAACCCTAAACCTAATCCGAACCCTAACACTAACCCTAACCCTAACCTGAAACCTAACCCTAACCCTAACCATAACCCGAAAACTAACCGGAAGCAGAAACCTAAACCTAAGCCTAAATCTAATCCTAACCCTAACAGGAACCCGAACCCGAACCCTAACCGTAACCCGAACACTAAATCGAACACCAACCCTAACCCTAACAGTAACCCTAAGCCTAAATTGAACGCTAACCCTAACCCTAAACCTAAGCCTAACCCTAAACCTAACCCGAACTCGAACACTAACCCTAACCCTAACCCTAACCCTAAACCTGACCGAACCCTAACCCTAACCCCAACGCTAAGACTAACACAAACGCTAACCCTAACCCTAAACCTAACCCGAACCCTAACCCAAACCCGAACCCAAACACTAACCCTAATCTGTACCCGAACCCAAACCCAACCCTAACCCTAAACCTAACCCTAACCCTATTCCGAACCCTAACCCTAACCCTAACTCTAACCCTAACCCTAAACCGAACCCTAAACCTAACCCTAACCCAAACCCTAACCCGAACCCAAACCCTAACCCTAACACTTACCCTAACCCTAACCCTAACCCTGAACCTAACCGTAAACCTGACCATAACACTTATCCTAACCCTAACCCGAACCCTAACCCGAAACCAAAATCTAACCCTAACCCTAACCCTAATCCGAACCCAAACCCAACCCTAACCCTAAACCTAACCCTAACCCTAACCCTAACACTAACCCTAACCCTAAACCTAAACCTACCCCTAACCCTAACGTGAACACTAAACCTAACCCAAATCCAAACCCGAAACATAAACCTAAACCTAACCCTAACCCTAACACTGACCTGAACCTGAACCCAAATCCTAACCCTAACCCGAACACGTAACCGAACCCGAGCCCTATCCCTAAAAGTAAACCGAACCCTAACACTAACCCTAACCCTAACCCGAACCTGAACCCTAAACCTAAACCTAAACCGGACCCTAACCCTAAACCTAACCCTAACACTAAACCTAACCCTACACCAACGCTAACGCTAACCCTAACCCTAACCCTAAACATAATCCTAACCTGAACACTAACCCTAAACCGAAACCTAACCCTAATCCTAATCCTAAACCTAACCCTAATCCAAACCCGAATCCGAACCCAACCCTAACCCTAACCCAAACCCTAACCCGAACCCTAACCGCAACCCTATCACTAACCCGAAACCTAACGCTAAGCCTAACCCTAAAGCTAACCCGAACACAAACCCTAACCCTAACTTAACCCTAACCTTAACACTAACTCTAACCCTAATCCTAACCCGAACCCTAAACCTAAACCTAAACCTAAACTTAACCCTAAGCCTAACCCGAACTCGAACCGTAACCCTAACCCTAACCTGAACGCAACCCTAAATCTAACCCTAACCCTAAACTGAACGCGAACCCCTACACGAAACCTAATCCTAACCCTAACCCGAACCCTAACCCTAATCCGAACCTAACCCTAACACTAAACCTGACCCGAACCCTAACCCTAACCCTAACCCTAAGACTAACCCAAACGCTAACCCTAACCCTAACACTAACCTGAACCCTAACCCAAACCCGAACCCTAACACTGACCTAACCCTAACCCGAACACAAACCCAACACTAAAACTAAACCTAACCCTAACCCTAACCCTAACACTTACCCTAACCCTAACCCTAACCCGGAACCTAACCGTAAACCTAACCCTAACACTTATCCTAACCCTAACCTGTACCCTAAACCAAACCGAAAACCTAACCCTAACCCTAACCCGAACCCAAACCCAAACCTAACCCTAAACCTAACTCTAACCCTAACCCTAACACTAACTCTAACACTAAATTGAACCCTAAACCTAACCTTAAACCTAACCCTAAACCTATCCTGAACCCTAACCCTAACCCTAACCCAAACCCTAACCCGAACCCTAACCATATCCGTAACACTTACCCTAACCCTAAACCTAACCCTAACACTTATCCTAACCATAAACCGAAAACTATCCCGAACCCGAAACCTAACCCTAACCCTAAAACTAACACTAAACATAAAGCTAACCCCAATGCTAACCCTAAATGTATCCCGAACTCTAAACCTAACGCGAACCCTAATCCTAAACCTAACCGTAATCCCAACCCTAAACCTAACCCTTACCCGAAACCTAACCCTAACTCTAATCCTAACCGTAACCTAACCCGAACCAAAACACTAACCCTAACCCTAACCCTAAACCTGACCCGAACCCTAACAATAACATAAACCCTAATCCTAAACCTAACCCGAACCCTGAACCCAACCGTAACCCTAACCCTAAACATAACCCTAACCTGAAGATTAACACTAACCCTAATCCTAACCCGAACCCTAACACTAACCCGAACGCGAACCCTAACCCTAACCCTAACCCCAAACCGAAACCTTGCCCTCACGTTCACCCTAAACCTAATCCTATACCTTTCCTTAACCAGAACAAGAATCCGAACCCTAACCCTACACCTAACCCTAAACCTAACCCGAACCCGAACCCGAACCGAAAGCCTAACCCTAAACCTATCCCTAACCATAACCCGAAACCAAACCCTACACCTAACGCTACCCTAAACCTAACCCTAAAACTAACCCTAACCGTAATCCGAACCTGAACCCTATCCCTAATCCTAACCCTAATGCTAAACCTAATTGTAAACCTAATTCTAACCTTTACCCGAACCCGAACCTGAACCCTAACCCTAACACTTACCCTAACCCTAACCCTAACCTTAACCCGAACCCTAACCCTAACCCTAACCCTAACCATAACCATAACCCTAACCCTAACCCAAACCCTAAACGTAACCCTTACCTGAAACCTAACCCTAAACCTAACCCTAAACCTATCCCAAACCCTAACCCTAACCCTAACCCTAAACCTTACCCGAACCCTAATACTAACTCTATCCCGGACCCGAAACCTAACCCTAACCCAAACCGTAAACCTAACCTGAAACATAAACCTAACCCTAACCCTATACCTAACCCTAACCCTAACCAGAACCTGAACCCTAACCCTAACCCTAACACTAAACCTACACCTAAACCTAAACCTAACCGAACCTGAACCCGAACCGTAACCCTAACACTAAACCTATCCCTAACCATAACCTGAACCCAAACCCTACACCTAACGCTACCCTAAACCTAACCTAAAACCTATCCCCAACATGAACCCTAACCCAAACCCTAAACCTAAGCCTAACCTGATCGTTAACGATAACCCTAACACTAATCAGAACCCTAACCCTAATCATAAACCTAATCCTAACCTTTTCCCGAACCCGAACCCGAAACTGAACCCTAAACCTAACCCTTACCCTAACTCTAACCCTAACCGGAACCCAAGCCCTAGCCCTAACACTAACCCTAACCCTAACCCTAACCCTAACCCAAACACTAACCGTAACCCTAACCTGAACCCTAACCCTCACCCTCACCCTAACCCGAACCCGAACCATAACACTTACCCTAAACATAATTCTAACCGGAACCCAAGACCTAACCCTAACCCTAACCCTAATCCTAACCCTAATCCTAACCCTAATCGTAACCGAAACCCGAACCGGAACGCAAAACCTAACCCTTACCCTAAACCTAACCCTAACCCTAACTCTAACCCTAACCCTAACCATAACCCTAAACCTAATCCTATTCCTGACGCTAAGCTTGACCCTAACCCGAACCGGAACTCTAACGCTAACCATAACCCGAACCTAACCCTAACCCTAAATCTAAACCTAACTCTTAACACTATTCCCAACCATAACCCTAACCCTAACCCTAACCCTAACCCTAACCCTAAACCTAACCCTAACCCTAACCCAAACACTAACCCTAAACCGAACCCTAAACCTAACACTAACACTACACCTAACCCTAACCCGAACCCGAAACCAAACACGAACCCTAACCCTAACCCTAACCCTAAACCTAACACTAACCCTAACCCGAAACCGAACCATAACCCTAATCAAAACTGTAACCATAACCCTAACACTAACCTGAACCCAAACCATAACTCAAACCCCAACCCTAACCCTAACCCTACCCCAACCCTAACCCTAACCAGAAACATAACCCTAACCCTAAACCTAACCTGAACACTAACCCTAACCCTAAACCTAACCTGAACACTAACCCTAACCCCTAATCCTAACCCGAAATCTAAACCTAAACCTAACACTAACCCGAACCCCAACCCTAAGCCTAACCCTAACCAGAACCCGAACACTAACCCTAACCCTAACCCTAACCCGAACCCGAACCTGAACCATAACACTTACCCTAAACATAATTCTAAACCGAACTGTAAACCTAACCCTATGCCTAACCCGAACGCTAAACAGAACGCGAACCCGAACCCGAACAATAAACCTAAACCTAAACCTAACCCTAAAACTAAACCTAACCCTAACCCTAAAACTAAACCCAAACCCTTACCCTAACCCAAACCCAAATCTTAACCCTAACCCTAACCCTAACCCGAACACAAACCCTAACCGTAACCATAAACCTAACCCTAAACCTAACCCTAACCCTAAACCTAACCTGAACACTAACCCTAACTCGAACACAAACCCTAGCTGTAATCCTAACCCTAACCCTAACCCTAACCCTAACCATAACCCAACCCCTAACCTTAACCGTAACCCTAACCTGAACCCTAAACCTAATCCTAACCCTAATCCTAACCGTAATCGTAACACGAACCCGAACCCGAACCCAAACCCTAACCCTTACCCTAAACCTAACAGTAACCCTAAACCTAACCCTAACCTGAACCCTAACCCGAATTCAAACTCTAACAGTAACCCTAAACCTAAAACTAAACCTAACCCTAAACCTAAACCTAACCCTATACCAAACCCTAACCCTAAATCTAACACTAACCCTAACCCTAACCCTAACCCTAACCCGAACCGTAACTCGAACCCGGACCCTAACACTAACCCTAACCAAAACCCTAACACTAAGCCTTAACCTATCCTGAACCTGAACCCTAAACCTAAATCTAAACCTGACCCTAACCCTAACCCGAATCGGAACACTAACCCTAAACCTAACCGTAACCCAAACCGAAGCCCTAACAATAACCCTAACCCTAAGGCTAAACCTAACCGTAACCCTAACCCTTACCCTAAACCTAACCGTAATCTGAACCCTAACCCTAAACCTAAACCTAAACCTAACCCTAACCCTACCCCAACCCTAACCCTAACCCTAACCCTAACCCTAAACCTAAACTGAACACTAACCCGAGCCCTAATCCTAAACCGAACCTAAACATAAACCTAACCCTAACCCTAACACTAACCCGAACCCTAACCATAAGCATAAAACTAACCCGAACCCAAACCCGAACCCTAACCCTAACCATAACCCGAAAACTAACACTAACACTAATCCTAACCCTAACCCTAAGACGAACCCGAACCCTAAACCTTACAATAAGCCTAAGCCTAACACGAACTGTAACCCTAACCCTAACCATAACCCGAACCCTAACCAGAACCCGAACCCGAAACCTAAACCTAACCCTAACTCTAACCTTAAACTAAACTAACCCTAAACCTACACCTAAACCAACCTGAACCCGAACCCGAACCCGAACCCGAATCCTAACTGTAACCCTTACCCTAACCCTAACCCTAACCCTAACCCTAAGCCTAAGCCTAACACTATCCCTAAAACGAACACAAACCCTAACCAGAACCCTAACCCTAAACCTACCCTAACCCTAACCCAAACCCTAAACTTAACCGTAACCCTAACCTGAACCCTAACCCTAACCCTAATCCTAACTGTAACCCTAATCCTAACCCTAATGCTAACCCTAATCGTAACCCGAACCCGAACCGGAACCCAAACCCTAACCTTTACCCTAAACCTAACAGTAACCCTAAACCTAACCCTAACCTGAACCCTAACCCGAATTCAAACTCTAACAGTAACCCTAAACCTAAAACTAAACCTAACCCTAAACCTAAACCTAACCCTATACCAAACCCTAACCCTAAATCTAACACTAACCCTAACCCTAACCCTAACCCTAACCCGAACCCTAACTCGAACCCGGACCCTAACACTAACCCTAACCAAAACCCTAACACTAAGCCTTAACCTATCCTGAACCTGAACCCTAAACCTAAATCTAAACCTGACCCTAACCCTAACCCGAATCGGAACACTAACCCTAAACACTAACCCTAAACCTAACCGTAACCCAAACCGAAGCCCTAACAATAACCCTAACCCTAAGGCTAAACCTAACCGTAACCCTAACCCTTACCCTAAACCTAACCGTAATCTGAACCCTAACCCTAAACCTAAACCTAAACCTAACCCTAACCCTACCCAAACCTAACCCTAACCCTAACCCTAACCCTAAACCTAAACTGAACACTAACCCGAGCCCTAATCCTAAACCGAAACCTAAACATAAACCTAACCCTAACCCTAACACTAACCCGAACCCTAACCATAAGCATAAAACTAACCCGAACCCAAACCCGAACCCTAACCCTAACCATAACCCGAAAACTAACACTAACACTAATCCTAACCCTAACCCTAAGACGAACCCGAACCCTAACCCTTACAATAAACCTAAGCCTAACCCGAACTTTAACCCTAACCCTAACCATAACCCGAACCCTAACCAGAACCCGAACCCGAAACCTAAACCTAACCCTAACTCTAACCTTAAACCTAAACCTAACCCTAAACCTACACCTAAACCCAACCTGAACCCGAACCCGAACCCGAACCCGAATCCTAACTGTAACCCTTACCCTAACCCTAACCCTAACCCTAACCCTAAGCCTAAGCCTAACACTATCCCTAAAACGAACACAAACCCTAACCAGAACCCTAACCCTAAACCTACCCTAACCCTAACCCAAACCCTAAACTTAACCGTAACCCTAACCTGAACCCTAACCCTAACCCTAATCCTAACTGTAACCCTAATCCTAACCCTAATGCTAACCCTAATCGTAACCCGAACCCGAACCGGAACCCAAACCCTAACCCTTACAATAAAACTAACACTAACCTAACCATAACCCTGAAACTAACCCTAATCCTAAACCTAAACCTAACCCGAACCCGAGCCCCAACCCTAACCCTAAACCTAAACCTAACCCTAAACCTAACCCTAACAGTACCCCAACCCTAACCCTAACCCTAACCCTTACCATAACCCTAACCCTAACCCTAAACCTAAACTGAATACTAACCCTAACCTAATCCTAACCCGAAACCTAAACCTAACCCTAAACCTAACCCTAACCCTACCCCAACCCTAACACTAACCCTAACCCTAACCATAACCCTAACCCTAAACCTAAACCTAAACTGAATATTAACCCTAACCCTAATCCTAACCCAAAACCTAAACCTAAACATAACCCTAACCAAAACACTAACCCGAACCCGAACCCTAAGCCTAACCCTAACCCGAACCCGAACCCGAACCCTAACCCTAACCCTAACCCTATCCCTAACACTAACCCTAACCCTAACCCGAACCCGAACCCGAACCCTAACGCTTACAATAAACCTAAGCCTAACCTGAACTGTAACCCAAACCCTAAACCTAACCCAAACCCTAAACCTAACCCTAAACCTGACTTAAACACTAACCCTAACCCTAATCCTATCCCGAAACATAAACCTAAACCTAAACCTAACCCTAACACTAACCTGAAACCGAATCCTAACCCTTACCCTAAACCGAACCCTACCACTAACCCTAAACCTAACCCTAACCCGAAACCTAACCCTAATCCGAACCCTAACCCTAAACCTAACCCTAACCCTAACCCTAAACCGAACCCAAACCATAACTCTAACACTAACCCTAACCCTACACTAACGCAAAACCCAACCCTAAACCTAACCCTAAACCAAAGCCTAACTCGAACAGTAACCCTAACCCTATCCCTAAACCGAACCCTAACCCAAACCCGAACCCGAACCCTAAATCTAACCCTAACCTTAACCCTAACCCTAACCCTAAACCTACACCTAACCCTAACGCTAACTTGAACCCTAACCCGAACTGAACCCAAACACGTAACTAACCACAGTAACCCTAAAAATAACACTAAACCTAACCCAAACCCTAACCCTAACCCGAAACCTAACCTGAACCCGGACCCTAACCCTAACACTAACCGGAACCCTAACACTAATCCTAACCTAACCCGAACCTGAACCCTACACCTAAACCTAAACCTGACCCTAACCCTAAAACTAACCCGAACCGGAACACTAACCCTAAACCTAACCCAAATCCTAACCCAAACCTAAACCCTAACAATAACCATAACCATAATGCTAAACCTAACCGTAACCCTAACCCTTACCCTAAATCTAAACTTAACCTGAACCCTAAACCTAAACCTAAACCTAAACCTAACTCTAACCATACCCCAACCCTAACCCTAACCCTAACCATAATCCTAACCCTAAACCTAAACTGAACACTAACCCCAACCATAATCCTAAACTGAAACCTAAACATAAACCTAACCCTAACCCTAACACTAACCCGAACCCTAACCATAAGCCTAAAACTAACCCGAACCCGAACCCTAACCCTAACCCTAACCCTAACCTGAACACTAACCCTTACAATAAAACTAAGCCTAACCCGAACTGTAACCCTAACCCTAACCCTAACCCAAACCCTAACCAGAACCTGAACCCGAACCCTAAAAACTAACCCTAACTCTAAACTTAAACCTAAACCTAACCGTAAACCTACACCTAACCCTAACCTGAAACCGAACCCGAACCCGAATCCTAACCCTAACCCTTACCCTAACCCTAACCCTGACACTAACCCTAACCCTAACCCTAAGCCTAACACTATCCCTAAACGAACACAAAACCCTAATCAGAGCCCTAATCCTAACCCTATCCCTAACACTAACCCAAACCCTAAACTTTTTTTTTTTTTTTAATTTATTTTTTTTATTGGTCGTTCATAACATTACATAGTTCTTAATACATCATATTACACAGTTTGATTCACGTGGATTATGAACTCCCCCTTTTACCCCATATACAAATTGCTGTATCATATCAGTTTCCCTTCCATTGCTTGACATATTGCCTTTCTAGTGTCTGATGTATTCTGCTGTCTGTCCTATTCTCTACTATCCCCCCTCCCCTCCCCTCCCCTCCCCTCCCCTCCCTTTTCTCTCTCTACCCCTTCTACTGTAAATCATTTCTTCCATTTGTATTATCTTGTCTTGCCCCTCCTTTCCTCTTATATGACATTTTGTATAACCCTGAGGATCGCCTTCCATTTCCATGCAATTTCCCTTCTCACTCCCTTTCCCTCCCACCTCTCATCCCTGTTTAATGTAAATCTTCTTCTCAAGCTCTTCGTCCCTACCCTGACCTTGTTTACTCCCCTTATATCAAAGGAGTCATTTGGTATTTGTTTTTTTAAAGATTGACTAGCTTCACTTAGCATAATCTGCTCTATGCCATCCATTTTCTCCAAATTCTATGATTTTGTCATTTTTTAATGCAGAATAATACTCCATAGTATATAAATGCCACATTTTTTTTATCCATTCATCTATTGAAGGGCATCTAGGCTGGTTCCACAGTCTTGCTATCGTGAATTGAGCTGCTATGAACATCGATGTAGCAGTGTCCCTGTAGCATGCTCTTGTTAGGGCTTTAGGGAATAGACCGAGAAGGGGAATAGCTGGGTCGAATGGTGGTTCCATTCCCAGCTTTCCGAGAAATCTCCATACTGCTTTCCAAATTGGCTGCACCAATTTGCAGTCCCACCAGCAATGAACAAGAGTGCCCTTTTCCCCACATCCTCTCCAGCACTTATTGTTGTTTGACTTCCTAATGGCTGCCAGTCTTACTGGAGTGAGATGGTATCTTAGGGTAGTTTTGATTTGCATTTCTCTGACTGCTAGCGATGGTGAGCATTTTTTCATGTACTTGTTGATTGATTGTATGTCCTCCTCTGAGAAGTGTCTGTTCAGGTCCTTGGCCCATTTATTGATTGGGTTATTTGTTATCTTATTGTCTAATTTTTTGAGTTCTTTGTATATTGTGGTTATTAGGGCTCTATCTGAAGTGTGTGGAGTAAAGATTTGTTCCCAGGATGTAGGCTCCCTGTTTATCTCTCTTATTGTTTCTTTTGCTGAGAAAAAACTTTTTAGTTTGAGTAAGTCCCATTTGTTGATTCTATTTGTTAACTCAAGCGCTATGGGTGTCCTATTGAGGAATTTGGAGCCCGACCCCACAGCATGTAGGTCGTAGCCAACTTTTTCTTCTATCAGATGCCATGTCTCTGATTTAATATCAAGCTCCTTGATCCATTTTGAGTTAACTTTTGTGCACGGCGAGAGATAGGGATTCAGATTCATTTTGGTGCAAATGGATTTCCAGTTTTCCCAGCACCATTTGTTGAAGATGCTATCTTTCCTCCATTTCATGCTTTTAGCCCCTTTATCAAAAATAAGATAGTTGTAGTTTTGTGGATTGGTTACTGTGTCCTCAATTCTGTACCATTGGTCCACCCGCCTGTTTTGGTACCAGTACCATGCTGTTTTTGTTACTATTGCTCTGTAGTATAGTTTGAAGTCTGGTATCGCTATACCGCCTGATTCACACTTCCTGCTTAGTATTGTTTTTGCTATTCTGGGTCTTTTATTATTCCATATGAATTTCATGATTCTTTTATCGATTTCTACAAGATATGCTGTTGGGATTTTGATTGGCATTGCATTGAACTTATATAGGACTTTTGGTAGTATCACCATTTTGATGATGTTAGTTCTGCCTATCCATGAGCAGGGTATATTTTTCCATCTTCTAAGGTCTTCTTCTATGTCTTTCTTTAGGGTTCTGTAATTTTCATTGTATAAATCTTTCACCTCTTTTGTTAGGTTGATTCCCAAGTATTTTATTTTTTTGGGGGATATTGTGAATGGAGTAGTTGTCCTCATTTCCGTTTCAGAGGATTTGTCGCTCATATACAGAAATGCCTTTGATTTATGAGTGTTGATCTTATATCCTGCCACTTTGCTGAATTCATTTATTAGCTCTAATAGCTTCTTTGTAGACCCTTTTGGGTCTGCTAGGTATAGAATCATATCATCTGCAAATAGTGATAATTTAAGTTCTTCTTTTCCTATTTTTATGCCTTTAATTTCTTTCGTCTGCCTTATTGCTCTGGCCAGTGTTTCGAGGACTATGTTGAACAGAAGTGGTGAGAGAGGGCATCCCTGTCTTGTACCAGATCTTAGAGGGAATGCCTTCAATTTTTCTCCATTCAGAATGATGCTGGCCTGTGGCTTATCATAGATTGCTTTTACAATGTTGAGGTATGATCCAGTTATCCCTAATATTTCTAGAGTTTTGAACATAAAGGGATGCTGTACTTTGTCGAAAGCTTTTTCTGCATCTATCGAGATGATCATATGGTTCTTAATTTTAAGTCTATTGATGTGGTGGATAACATTTATTGATTTCTGTATATTGAACCAACCTTGCATACCAGGGATGAATCCTACTTGATCATGGTGTATAATTTTTTTGATATGTATTTGAATCCGATTCGCCAGAATTTTATTGAGGATTTTTGCATCAAGGTTCATTAGAGATATTGGTCTGTAGTTTTCTTTCTTTGAAGTGTCTTTGTCTGGTTTCGGAATCAGAGTGATGTTGGCCTCGTAGAATGAATTTGGAAGTTCTCCTTCTTTTTCTATTTCCTGAAATAGCTTGAAAAGTATTGGTGTTAGTTCCTCTTTAAAGGTTTTGTAAAACTCTGCTGTATACCCATCCGGTCCTGGGCTTTTCTTAGTTGGTAGTCTTTTGATGGTTTCTTCTATTTCCTCTATTGTTGTTGGTCTGTTTAGGTTGTCTATATCCTCCTGGCTCAATCTGGGCAGATCATAAGACTCAAGGAATTTATCTATGCCTTCACTATCTTCTATTTTATTGGAGTATAAGGATTCAAAGTAATTTCTGATTATCTTCTGTATTTCTGAAGTGTCTGTTGTGATATTGCCTTTTTCATCCCGTATGCTAGTAATTTGGGTTCTCTCTCTTCTTCTCTTCGTTAGCATGGCTAAGGGTCTGTCAATTTTATTTATTTTTTCAAAGAACCAGCTTTTAGTTTTGTCAATTTTTTTCAATTGTTTCTTTTGTTTCAATTTCATTAATTTCAGCTCTGATTTTAATTATTTCTTGCCTTCTACTTCTTTTGCTGTTGTTTTGCTCTTCTTTTTCTAGGATTTTGAGATGAAGTATGAGATCATTTATTTGTTGGTTTTTTCTTTTTTTGAGGAATGAACTCCCAAGCAATGAATTTTCCTCTTAGAACTGCTTTCAATGTGTCCCAAAGATTCCGATATGTTGTGTCTGTGTTTTCATTTAACTCTAGGAATTTTTTAATTTCCTCCTTGATGTCTTCTAATATCCATTGATCACTCAGCAACCTATTGTTCATTCTCCAGGTGATGCTTGATTTTTCCTTTCTTCTTTTATCATTGATTTTCAGTTTCATTCCATTATGATCAGACAAGATGCATGGTATTATCTCTACCTCTTTGTATTGTCTAAGAGTTGCCCTGTGACATAGTATATGGTCTATTTTTGAGAAGGTTCCATGTGCTGCTGAGAAAAAAGTGTAGCAACTTGATGTTGGGTGGTATAGTCTATATATGTCAATTAAGTCTAGGTTGTTAATTGTGTTATTGAGTTCTATAGTTTCCTTATTTAACTTTTGTTTGGAAGATCTGTCCAGTGGTGAGAGAGGTGTGTTGAAGTCTCCCATGATTATTGTATGGTGGGTCTATTAGACTCTTGAACTTGAGAAGAGTTTGCTTGATGAACACGGCTGCACCATTATTTGGGGCATATATATTTATGATTGTTATGTCTTGTTGGTGTATGGTTCCCTTGAGCAGTATGAAGTGTCCTTCTTTATCCCTTTTGATTAGCTTTGGCTTGAAATCTATTTTATTAGATATGAGTATGGACACTCCTGCTTGTTTCCGTGGTCCATATGAGTGATATGATTTCGTAACCCTAACATGAACCTCAACCCTAACCCTAATCCTAACCCTAATTCTAATCCTAACCCTAATGCAAACCCTAATCGTAACCCAAACCCGAACCCGAACCGAAACCCTAACCCTTACCCAAAAACTAACACTAACCCTAACCGTAACCCTAACACTAACCCTAATCCTAAACCTAACCCTAACCCTAACCCGAGCCCTAAACCTAACCCTAAAACTAAACCTAACCCTAAACCTAACCCTAACCCTACCCCAACCCTAACCCTAACCCTAACCCTAACAATAACACTAACCCTAACCCTAAACCTAAACTGAATACTAACCCTAAACCTAATCCTAACCCGAAACCTAAACCTAAACATAACCCTAACCCTAACACTAACCCGAACCAGAACCCTAAGCCTAACCCTAAACCAAACCCGAACCTGAACCCTAACCATAACCCTAACCCGAACCCGAACACTAACCCTAACCCTAACACTAACCCTAACCCGACCAGACACTATAACTTACAAAAAACCTAAGCCTAACCCGAACTGTAACCCTAAACCTAACCCTAACACTAACCCTAAACCTAACCCTAAACCTAACTTAAACACTAACCCTAACCCTAATCCTATCCCGAAACATAAACCTAAACCAAAACCTAACCATAACACTGACCTGAAACCGAACCCTAACCCTTACACTAAACCGAACCCTACCACTAACCCTAACCCTAACCCGAACCTGAACCCTAAACCTAAACTAAACCTGATCCTAACCCTAATCCTAACCCGAACCCTAACCCTAATCAGAACCCTACCCTAACCCTAACCCTAAACCGAACCCAAACCATAATCCTAACACTACCCCTAACCCTACACTAACCCGAAACCGAACCCTAAACCTAACCATAAACCAAAGCCTAACTAGAAGAGTAAACCTAAGCCTATCCCTAACCCGAACTCTACCCAAACCCGAACCGAACCCTAAATCTAACCCTAACACTAACCCTAATCCGAACCCGAATCCTAACCCTAAACCTACACAAAAACCTAACCCTAACCCTACCCCGATCCCCAACCCTAACCCTAACCCTAACCCTAAACATAACCATAACTCTAACAGGAACACTAACCGTAACCCTAATCCTAACCCGAATCATAAACCTAAACATAACCCTAAACCTAACACTGACCCGAAACCGAAACCTAACCCTAACCATAACGCGGACCCGAACCCGAACCCGAACCCTAAACCTAAAACTAAACCTGACCCTAACCCTAACCCTAACCCTAACCCTAACCCTAACCCTAACGCTAACCTGAACCCAAACCCTAACCCTAAACCTAAACCTAAACAGAACTCTAACCCGAACCCGAACACTAACCCTGAACCTAACTCTAAGCCTAACCCGAAAGCTAAACCTAACCGTAACCCTAAACCTAAGCCTAACCCTGACTCGAACTCGAACCCTAACCCGAACCCTAACCCGAACCCGAACCCTAACCCTACCTAACCCTAACCCGAACCCTAAACCGAACCCGAACCCTATCCCTAACCCTAATCATAACCCTAACCCAAAACTGAACCCTAACACTAACCCTAACACTAACCCTGAACTAAAACCTGAACCCTAACCCGAAACGGAACCCTAATCCCTAAACCTAACCCGAAACCGAACCCTAACCCTAACCCAACCGTAAACCTAATCCTAACCCTAAACCTAACCCTATCCCCAACCCTAACCCTAATCCTAACCCTAAACCTAACACTAACTTGAACACTAACCCTAACCATAATCCTAACCCGAACCCTAAACCTAAACGTAACACTAACCCTAACACTAACCCGAACCAGGACCCTAACCCTAACCGTAACCCGAACCCGAACCCGAACTTGAAACCTATCCCTAACACTAACCATAACCTGAACCTGAACCCGAACCATAACCCTAACCCTAAACCTGACCCTAACCATAATTCGAACCCGAAACCTAACCCTAATCCTAACTCTAACCATAACCCTAACCCGAACTCGAATCCGAAACCAAACCCTAACCATAACCCTAAGCCGATCCCGAAACCTTACCCTAAACCTAAACCTAAGAATTACCAGAATGGTAACCCTAACACTAACACTAACCTGAACCCTAACCCTAACCCGAACCAGAAACTTAACCCTAACCCTAAACCTAACCCTAACCCGAACCCGAACCAGAACCGGAACCAAAACCCTAACCCTAACCCTAACCCTAACCTTAACCCTAACCCAAACCCTAAGAAACCCTAACCCTAACAATAACCCAAACCTGAAACCTAACCCTAACCCTAACTCTAGCCTAACCCAAACCATAACCCTAACCCTAACCCTAACCTGAACACTAAATCTAACCCTAATCCTAACCTGAACCCCTTAAACCTAAACACTTCAACCCGAACTCGAACCCTAACCCTAACCCTAACCCGAAACGAACCCGAACCCTAACCCTAATCCTAACCCTAACACTAACCCTAAAGCTAACCCTAACCCTAAACCGAACCCGAACCCTAACCCTAAACCTAAACTGAACACGAACCTGAAACCTAACCCTAACCCTAATCCTAACCCTAATACTAAACCTAAAGCTAACCCTAACCCTAACCCCAACCCGAACCCTAACCCTAAACGTAAAACGAACCCAAACCCGAACCCTAACCGTAACCTAAGCCAAACCCAAACCCTAACCCTAACCAGAACCCTAACCCCAACCCTAATCCAAACCCGAACCTGAAACCTAAACCTAACCCCAACCCTAACCCTAAACCGAACCATTACCCTAACTCTAACCCTAACCCGAAACCGAACCCGAACAGTAACCCTAACCTGAACGAGAACCCTAACACTAAACCTAATCCGAACCCTAACCTGAACCCTAACCCTAACCTAACCCTAACCCGAACCCTAAACCTAAACCTAACCATTAACCTAACCCTAACACTAACCCAAAACCGAAACCGAAACCTAACCCTAACCCTAACCGTACCCCTATCCCCAACCCTAACCCTAACCCTAACCCCAAACCTAACCCTAAACCTAACTTGAACACTAACCCTAACCCCAATCCTAACCATAAACATAAACCTAAACCTAACCCTAAACCTAACACTGACCCGAACCCGAAACCTAACCCTAACAATAACCCGGACCCGAAACCGAACCCGAACCCGAACCCGAACCCTAAAACTCAACCTAAAGCTGACCCTAACCCTAACCCTAACCGGAACCGGAACACTAACCCTAACCCTAACCCTAACCCTAACCCAAACCAAAACACTAACAATAACCCTAACCCTAATCCTAAACCTAACCCTAACCCTAACCCTACCCTAACCCTAACCCTAACCTGAACCCTAACCCTAATCCTAAACCTAATCCTAACCCTAACCCGAACTCGAACACTAACCCTAATCCTAACCCTAACCCTAACCCGAACCCGAATCCTAAACCTAACGCTAACCCTAACCATAACCCTAAACGTAAACCTAACCTAAACCATAACGCTAAACCAAACCCGAAATCGAACCCTAACACTTAACCTAACCCTAAGCCTAACCCTAACCCTAAAACGAACAAAACCCTAACTGGAACCCTAACCTAAATCCTAACCCTAACCCTAACCCGAACCCTAACACTAACCCTAACCCTAACCCGAACCCGAACCCGAACCCTAACACTTACAATAAACCTAAGCCTAACCCGAACTGTAAACCTAAACTAACCCTAACGGGAACCCTAACCAGAACCCAAACCCTAACCCTAACCCTAACCCTAAACCTAACCCTAACCCTAACTTGAACACTAACCCTAACCCCAATCCTAACCATAAACCTAAACCTAAACCTAACCCTAAACCTAACACTGACCCGAACCCGAAACCTAACCCTAACAATAACCTGGACCCGAAACCGAACCCGAACCCGAACCCGAACCCTAAAACTCAACCTAAAGCTGACCCTAACCCTAACCCTAACCGGAACCGGAACACTAACCCTAACCCTAACCCTAACCCTAACCCAAACCAAAACACTAACAATAACCCTAACCCTAATCCTAAACCTAACCCTAACCCTAACCCCTACCCTAACCCTAACCCTAACCTGAACCCTAACCCTAATCCTAAACCTAATCCTAACCCTAACCCGAACTCGAACACTAACCCTAATCCTAACCCTAACCCTAACCCGAACCCGAATCCTAAACCTAACGCTAACCCTAACCATAACCCTAAACGTAAACCTAACCTAAACCATAACCCTAAACCAAACCCGAAATCGAACCCTAACACTTAACCTAACCCTAAGCCTAACCCTAACCCTAAAACGAACAAAACCCTAACTGGAACCCTAACCTAAATCCTAACCCTAACCCTAACCCGAACCCTAACACTAACCCTAACCCTAACCCGAACCCGAACCCGAACCCTAACACTTACAATAAACCTAAGCCTAACCCGAACTGTAAACCTAAACTAACCCTAACGGGAACCCTAACCAGAACCCAAACCCTAACCCTAACCCTAACCCTAAACCTAACCCTAACCCTAACTTGAACACTAAACCTAACCCTAATCCTATCCCAAAACATAAACCTAAAACTAACCCTAACCCTAACACTGACCTGAACCCGAACCCTAACCCTTACCCTAAACCGAATCCTACCACTAACCCTAACCCTAACCCGAACCTGAACCCTAAACATAAAACCTAAACCTGACACTAACCCTAACCCTAAACTGAACCCTAACCCTAAACCTAATCCTAAACCTAACCCATAACCCTAACCCTAAACTGAACCCAAACCATAACCCTAACACAAACTCTAACACTAACACTAACCCGATACCGAACCCTAATCCTAACCCAAACATAAAACTAAACCTAACCCTAACCCTAACACCGACCCGAACTCGAAACCTAACCCTAACGCTAACACTAACCCGAAACCGAACCCTAACCCTAACCCTAAACCTAACCTGCACACTAACCCTAACGCTAATCTTGACCCGAAACCTAAACCTAAACCTAACCCTAACCATAACACTAACCCAAACCCGAACCCTAAGCCTAACCCTAACCCGAACCTGAACCCGAATCCGAACCCTAAAACTAATCCTAACCCGAACCGTAACACTAACCCTAACACTAACCCGAACCCGAACCTGAACCCTAACCCTTACCCTAAACCTAAGCCTAACCCGAACTGTAACCCTAACCATGACCCTAAACCTAAGCCTAACCCGAACTGTAACCCTAACCATGACCCTAACCCGAACCCTAACCAGAACCCGAACCCGAACCTTAAACCTAACCCTAACCCTAAACATAAACATAAACCTAACCCTAACCCTACACCTAAACCTAACCCGAACCCGAAATCGAACCCGAATCCTAAACCTAACACTAACCCTAAACCTAAACCTAACCCCTAACCCTAACGCTAACCAAAACACAAACCCTAACACTAACCCTAACACTAACCCGAACCCTAAGCCTTACTTGAACACTAACCCGAATCCTAACCCTAAGCCTAACCCTAAACCAAACCCGAACACTAACCCTTACAATAAACCTAAGCCTAACCCGAACTGTAACCCTAAACCTAACCCTAACCCGAAACCTAACCAGAACCCCAACCCGAACCCTAAACCTGACCCTAATCCTAACCCTATCCCTAACCCTAACCCTAACACTAACCCTAACCCTAACCCTAACCCGAACCCGAACCCGAACTCTAACATAACAGTAACCCTAATCCTAACCCTAACCTAATCCTAATCCTAACCCTAACTCAAACCAGAACTCAAACCCAAACCCAAACCCTAACACTTACCTGTACCCTAAACCTAACCCGAACACTAACCCTAACCCTATCCGAAACCCTAACCCAAATCCTAACCCGAAGCCTAACCCTAACCCTAACCCTAACCCTAACCCTAACCCTAACATTAGAACTAATCCTAACCCTAACCCTAACACTATCCCGAATCCTAACTCTAACCGTAACCCTAAACATAACCCCGGACCCTAATCTTAACACTAACCCTAACCCTTACCTGAACCTTAACCCTAACCCTAAGCCTAAGCCTAATCTTAACCCTAATCCTAATCCTTACCATAACACTAACACTAACCCGATCTGGAACCCAAACCCTTACCCTAAACTTAACAATAACCTTATCCCTAACGCTATCCTGAACCCTAATAATAACACTAACTCTAATCATAAACCTAACCCTAACCCTAAACCGAATACTAACCCTAACCCTAAACCTAACCCTAACCCTAAACCTAACCCTATACCAACCCTAACCCTAACCCTAACCCGAACCCGAAACCTAACACTAATCCTAACCCTAAACCTAACCCGAACACTTACCCTAACCCTAACCTTATCCCTAACCCTAACCATACCCAGAACCCTAATAATAACACTAACTCTAATCCAAACCTAACCCTAACCCTAACCCTAATCCTATCCCGAACCCTAACAATAAACCTAATCCTAACACTAACGCTAAACCGAAACCTAACACTAACCCTAACCCTAAACCTTACCTGAACCATAACCCTAACCCTAAAACTGACCCTATCCCTAACCCGAATCCTAACCCGAATCCTAAACCTAATTCTAATCCTAACCCTATCCGGAACCCGAACCCTAAACCTAACCCTAACCAGTGCCCGAACCCGAACCCGAACCCTAACCCTAACCCTAATCCTAAACCCAACCCGAACCCAAACCCTAACCCTAAATCTTAGCCTAAAACTAATCCTACCCTACCCCAAAACCTAACGCTATCACTAAACCTAACCCTAACCCGAACCCGAACCCTAACTCTAACCCTAACCATAACGCTAACCCTAACCCTAATCCTAATCCTAATCCTAAACCTAACTCGAACCCGAACCCGAACACGAACCCAAACCCTAACACTTACCTGAACACTAAGCCTAACCCGAACCCTAACCATAATCCTAACCGTAACCCGAACCCAAATCCTAACTCTAATCCTAACCCTAACCCCTAACTCTAACCCTATCCGGAACCTGAACCCTAACCCTAACCCTAAACCTAAATAAAACTAAACCCTAAACCTAACTCTATCCCAACCCTAACCCCTAAACCCTAAACCAAACCCAAAACCTAACCCTAATCCTAACCCTAAACCTATCCCTAACCCGAACCCTAACACTAACCCTAAGCCTAAACCCTAACACTAACCCGAACCCGAATCCTAACCCGAACCTTAAATTTAAACCTAACCCTAACTGGAACACTAACCCGAACCCGAACCCGAACACTCACCCTAAACTTAACCATAACCCAAACAATAACCCTAACCTTAATCCTAACCCTAACACTAAACCTGACCCTAACCCTAACCTGAACCCGAAACCTAACCCTAATCCTAACCCTAAAGCTAACCTTAAACCCGAACCCAACCCTAACCATAATCCTAACCCTAAGACCAACCCGAACGCTAAACCTAACCCTAACACTAACCCGAACCCTAACCCGACCCGAATCCTAAACCTAACCCTAATCCTAACCCTAACCTGAACCCTAACACTAACCCTAACCCTAACCGTAAACCTCAACCGAACCCTAACACGAAACCGAACCCTAACCCTAACCCTAACCCGAAACTGAACTCTAATCCTAACCCAAACCCTAAACCTAACCCTAACCCTAAACGTAACCCTATCCCCAACCGAAACCCTAATCCTAACCCTAAACCTAACACTAACTTGAACACTAACCCTAACCATAATCCTAACCCGAACCCTAAACCTAAACCTAACCCTAACCATAACACTAACCCGAACCCGGACCCTAACCCTAACCCTAACCCTAACCCTAACCCTAACCCTAACCCTAACATGAACCCTAACCCTAACACTAACCCTAAAGCTAACCCTAACCCTAACCCGAACCCGAGCCATAACCCTAAAACCTAACCCAAACCCGAACCCGAACTCTAACGCTAAAACTAATCCTATCACTAACCCTAACCCTAACCCCTAACCCTAACCCTAACCGTAACCCTAACCATAACCCTAACCTTAACCCTAACCCTAACCCTAAACCTAAACCGAACCCTACCGGAATCCAAACCCTAAAGCTAACCCTAACCCTAAAGCTAACCCTAACCCTAAATCTAACCCTACACCTAACCCTAACTCAAACCTCAACCATAACCCTAACCCTAACCCTAACATAAACCCCAACCCTAACCCTAACCCTAACCCTAAATCTAACCGTAACCCTAAACCTAACCCTAACCCAAACCCGAACCCAGTAACAGTTTTTTTTTTTTTCAGTAACAGTTTTCATTTTTAGGTTTCACTCTCTTTTCTCCTATTATGGATACATGTAGTTGGAACTCTAAATCAAACACCTTGTGCTAGCTCTTTGAAACTTGACACAATAAAGTAGTTCAAAGTTCTATCTCTATGGTTCGTTTCGTATTGGGGTAGCACTTAGCAGAGACAGGCGAAAATCACATTCATTGAAAGGGGTTGCCAAGCTTCCAAAAAACTACGAGTTTCCTGAAATCTCAGCAAATGTTTTATCATCCAATCTTGATGATACTTTCAGGTAATGATCAGTACACCAATTCCACATGGATCACCAAATTTCGTTCTTCTAGGTTAAACCACTCGTTTGCAGTATCAGTTTTCATTTTTAAGGTTTCACTCTGTTTTCTCCTATATGGATAATGTAGTTGGAACTCTAAATCAAACACGGTTTGTGCTAGCTCTTTGAAACTTGACACAATAAATTAGTTGCAAGTTCTCTTCTATGTTTGTTTTCTATAAATGTGGCCCTAAGCAGAATCTGGCGAAAATCACTTTCATTGAAAGGGGTTGCCAAGGTTCCAAAAAACTACAGGTTTCCTGAAATCTCAGCAAATGTTTTTTCAACCCTAACCC